>NC_136136.1:6293637-6525458 GCF_965212315.1 Lampetra planeri
AACATTTTTGACATGCGTTTTTCTGGATTTTTTGTTGTTGTTATTCTGTCTCTCACTGTTCAAATAAACCTACCATTTAAATTATAGACTGATCATTTCTTTGTCAGTGGGCAAACGTAGAAAATCAGCAGGGGATCAAATACTTTTTTCCCTCACTGTACACTTGAGAATCCAGAACTTGCGATTCTGGACAATACAAAACAACTGGAATTCTCTTGTGCAGTGAGTTGGTGGGCTTAGACTGCAGGAAATTTGGCTCAATTCCAACTGCCAAACCCACGCATCCACTCATCCATTTTTGGAAGTTTTTCGCCGGAAACAAACGGCAATAAAATGCAGGAGGTGTTAAAGTGTTCAGACACCAAATAGACACCTGTCGCTAGGCATGTCTGTGGTAAAACATGCGTGAAAACGTGCTTTGGTACTCTAGGCATTGTCTTTGAAACTGATTGGCCTACACCATAGACAGCCACTCGTACGGCTTCGTCTCTCCAGTGTCAGACCAGAGAACGCCAAAAGGCGAACAGCACAGAGGCATTGCACAATATCAAAGCAATCATCGTAGCTTGTGTTTGAGCAGTCATAATTGCCAGCTACAATCGGTACCCGCACACAATGGTACAGCAAAACAAAACAACGTTTTCGGATTCGAAACATCGTACCTTAGACCCCCTGATTTGGATGATTGATTTTGTTGTTTCGTTGTTAATCCCAAAAAAATGTCAAGAGAGCACCCCCCCCCCAACCCCCCAAACCCCCCTCATGCTTGCTCCGGGTTGGTCTCACCCGTGGCTGTCCGGCTGTCCCAAGGCGAAGCTGCTGAAGTTGACGGCTCTCCCGTCGTCCCAGCGGAAGACGCCTTTAGACACCTTGTAGGTGAGACCTGACGGACGTGAGCACGGCCAGAATTAAACTATCGGTCAATCAATATCGGCCCGCTTATTCCGGAACTGAATCGGGTCGCGGGGGCAGCAACTCCAGCAAGGCGTTCCACATCCTGCCGTGTCCTCCTGCCAGCGGCATCAACCGTAGCTACCGGATCGCCGGCCTCTCCTTCAGCCAGGCGCACCACCACCTTGGTCTCTCCAGGGCGACCGCGAGCGGCCTCTGGGTCTTTTGCTTGGAGGGCGTCATTCGAACGTCTCCCGGGGAGGAGTCTTTCTTTCGGCATCCTTAGCAGGTGACCCATCCACCGTAGCTGGCTTCAGCTCCACGCTCAATAGTGCCGACTGGACTTGGAGTCTTTGGTGGATAGCCGCGATTCTCACCCGATCCCGGAGAGAGAGAGAGAGCCCTGCCACCGTGCGCAGGAAGCCAATTTCTGTTGCTTGCACTCTTGAGCGTGTCCTTTCCGTCAGGATCCAGGTTTCGTGGCCGTAGGTCAGGTTCGGGACGAATATTGACCGGTAGACCGAGAGGTTTGCCTAAAGGCTCAGCTCCCGTCTTGAGACGACAGAAGTTAAACTATGAACTAAACAACTTGTTTATATTTTAACAGGCATTGCCCACTGAGCTGGAAAGCTCGTTTTGCAGAAGCGACCTGGCTATCACAAATGATGACAGCTCAACGAATCGGTGTATCGTGTGGAAATGTTGATTCTTAATGCGGAGGGAAAAGCCGGAGGTCCCGGAGAAAAATCCACGCGACCGCGGGGAGAGAGAGACACGCAATCTCCAAATAAACAGGCGTCAGGGTCGGGATCGAACCCACGACCTCCTGTATACCCGGCAAGGTAGTTAACATCTCGCCACCGTGGCATCAGTTATGCAGCTTTGCCCCTGGGTTACCAGGGGCCGAAAATATTCCCAATTTTTCCCAATCCACCGTCTATCCGATCCGAAGACGATGACGAATTTGTAGCGTGGGAGTTCTGGGTGGGGGGGGGGGTGAATCACGTAGCGGGCGCGCGTGATCACCTATCCAGAAGCTGTTGGACTCGGGCTCCAGGCCCGTGACGTCGTTGCTGTCGGTGGCCCTGAGCAGGTAGAAGGAGAGGAGGTCCTGCTCCCGCTGGCTCTCGATCTGCACCAGGGTCCCACCTCGGCCCTGCGCTCGCCAAAAACACGGGAAGAAGACGACGGCAAGAAAAACAAAACGAAGCGGGTTCGAACGGAAAACGACGCGACGCAGAGCGTGGCCTTAAAAGTATGATGGGTGACGTTTCGGGTGACGGCCCTTGTTCGTGAACTTAGAAAAGACGGTTAACGCATCGCGCGCTTTCACACGCGCTTCTGCGGCCGTCTGGAACGCTCTTCCAATATTAGGAAGCCACTGGAGATATGTACTTCTCAATCTAGATTGAAAACTTATTTCTATAGAACTGCTTTTTGAGTTTAGTTTGTTGTCCTTCCCCCTGCACGTTGGCCACGTACGGTGCGAATGAAGTTCAACATACATACATGGCACATTGTCTTTGTGTGCCATTAACGGGTGTGCTATGAAGCAGAGCCAATGCCCGTTATACATCATGTCCTGCTAAGGCCACGCGCGGAGTTGTTGACAAACGGATTGGCCCTCTTCTCCGTATGAGCACTGCGAGTTACCCTGGGAGAGGGGGGGGGCGACTCCTGTCCCTTCACCCACTGACGACTCACTTCACCGTGTCACCCACCCACCCCTGCACCCACCCCTGCACCCACCCCTGCACCCACCCCTGCACCCACCCCTGCACCCACCACTTCACTCACCCCTGCACCCACCCCTCCACCAACCCCTGCACCCACCCCTGCACCCACCACTGCACCCACCACTGCACCCACCCCTGCACCCACCACTTCACTCACCCCTGCACCCACCCCTGCACCCACCCCTGCACCCACCTCTGCACCCACCACTTCACCCACCCCTGCACCCACCCCTGCACCCACCACTTCACCCACGGACCACCCATTAATTCACTCATCCGCCCGCCCATGTTTTCCCCGCGGTCGCGTGGATTTGTTTTCTCTCGGGGTTTTCCCTCCACATTTAGAAAACGTGCGTTTAGACTGTTCAGATTATTTTGCTGCTATAAATGTCCAAATGATGAGCCACTTTGTTGGGATATCATTTGTGGCCAGCTCGCTTTTGCCATATAGGTTAATACTCATTGGTTCTTTCGGTAAAGTCACGTAGAAAGGAAAAAAATTTAATAATATTATACGACGTGTCGATTGCAACACAAGCAGTCGTCATTAGGTGGAACTAAATGTGAGAGAGAGACAAAACACAGACACGGAGACACACAGACAGACACAGAACTCTGTGTGTCTATGTTGTGTGTCTCTCTGTGTGTCTCTGTTGTCTCTCTCCGCTTGTGTATCTGTCTGTGTGTCTCCGTGTTTTGTCTCTCTCTCACATTTAGTTCTACCTGATGACGATTGCTTGTGTTGCAATCGAAACGTCGTACTGTATTATTTAATTTATTTTCTTTCTACGTGACTTTACCGAACGAACCAAAGAGTAATTCCTGCGGTCACGAAAGCTTCAAATCAAGATAAGTTAATACCTCAGTGGGATTTGCCTGGTTGGGATGGTGATAGTTCAGTGTTATTTGTGCGTGCGTTCGGGTGATTTGTTTACCTTTATTGTACTTTGCACTCCTATCGCGTTTGTTGTGATAGCTTCGCAAAAAAAGTGGCCTATCGATTTGGGCCAGACACATCAGCCAAAAAAAATCTAAAGAGTCAAAAAAAACTCACGGCAGGACATCAACAAGCGGTACGACCCCCAAAACAACACAGGAGGAGGAGGGGGGGCGGGTAGAGGGGGGGCCGGCGTCGCTACCTGGCACTGATTGCGCGCCGTGTAGAACGTCTCGCTGTCGTCCGACACGGAGAGGCAGTCGTCATCCACACGCAGCGCGCAGCTGTGGTACGGGAACTCCGCTCGCTCTGCGACCGGTGGGGGGGGGGGGGGAGAGAGGCAACATCGGACAACGCGTGGCCCCCTGAGTCGGCAGGCGGGCCGGAAAGGTGCCGCAGCCCGAAACGTCGCCTCTCTTCTTATCGTTGTTGTGGACAAAGATAAACAACAAGAAAGAACAAAAGCCCTCCGTATAAAAATGCAAAATGAGAGAGAAAAAAGCGATGTGTGCTCGATACGTGTTGGGTTTTTGTTGTTGTCGTGTTTGTGTGCTTGTGCATCGTCAGGACATTTCTAAGAGGCGCGGGACTCCAGCGAGGTATTCCACATGGCCAGAGAGTCCACAAGGTTACGAATAAGCGATCAACATGTCGGTGTGGGACATCGTAAGTCGCTCACACAAGACAGACACTCGCCCATCGAGTGCCGGTGGCGGAGTGGCACAGTGGCGGACGCTTGTGAACTAACAGCAAAGAAAGTCCTGGGTTCGATCGCCAACTCGGGTGCATCTCCGTGCAGAGTGCGTCGTGTGTTCTCTCCGTGTTCTGCATGGGGTTCTTTCAGACTTCTCCGGTTTCCTCCTATAGCTAAAACAAACCTAGAGTGCAGTGTTCTTCACTCATTTTCAGAGGAGGGGGGAGGGGAGGGGAGGCTACTTTCGCCGATGAGCCACCACGTCAGCGCGTGAGGGCCGCCACACATTTGCAACCATTGGGGGTTTGACAACAGCACGATGATAATTTTAGAACTTTCGTGACTGCAGGAATTATTATTTGGTTCTTTCGGTTAAGTCACGTCTTAAGATAAAATAATAAATTAAATTAAATAATAGAATACGACGTTTCGATTGCAACACAAGCAATCATCATCAGGTATAATGAAATAGCGACATAAAATCTAACCAGAAAACTATAGACAGACATATTAGCAGACAGATATTACCAAGATACATAGCGAGAGCAACACAAGTGACTTAACCGAAAGAACCAAATAATAATTCCTGCAGTCACGAAAGTTCTAAAATTAAGATTGAACCACTTCTACGGGGAAGTTTTAAGCTTATCTTTTTTTCTCTCTCTCTGGCGACTTGTTTTCTCTGCCTGTGTCCTCTTTAGAATGTTCACACTCAAATTCTAACTTAGCAATCTTTGAAATACGTAATCAACCAGGCTATGCGTTAATTGTGTGTTGACCGACCCTCTGTGTTGTATTACATTACATTTCGATATTTTACTAGGTTATTTAATTTTAGTGTGTCTTTCTCCTGATTTTCAGGCTTGCTTGCCGTGTAATCGTTCTTGCAGCACCAATTGATATGCTAATTTTTTCTCTAACCCCCCTCCCTCTCTGCCTCCGCCCCCCCTCTGTCTTTTTAAGGCCACCACACAGAGACGATCACCCCTCTCTGTTACTTGTGTTGCTCTCGCTATGTATCTTGGTAATATCTGTCTGCTAATATGTCTGTCTATAGTTTTCTGGTTCGATTTTATGTCGCTATTTCATTATACCTGATGATGATTGCTTGTGTTGCAATCGAAACGTCGTATTCTATTATTTAATTTAATCACCAACAACAACAACCGCCAGTCGCCACTAAGTGGCAGCGACGTCACCACGGCGCTTGTGCCAGGCTAGGTGCACGTTAAGGCCACGTGAAGTGTCGAACGCCTGCTGGTAGGAGGTTACGGGACAGACCCAGTAGGTGCCATTGGTTGACTGAGATGACTGGCTGATGCACCACCTGTGCCCCTCTACTGTGCCAACTTGATTGGCATCGAAAACAAATATCCTCCGTGTAGCCTAAACAGACTATTGGGGCAAGTGCTGTTAGCGAGCACTTATGAAGGCCGGCACGGCACACGAGGGGGTGGGTCGCCAACACCACGCCAGATCGCCTT
The DNA here is from genome assembly GCF_965212315.1 of Lampetra planeri. Classification (NCBI taxonomy): domain Eukaryota; kingdom Metazoa; phylum Chordata; class Hyperoartia; order Petromyzontiformes; family Petromyzontidae; genus Lampetra; species Lampetra planeri. The sequence continues at coordinate 6,299,380 of NC_136136.1, forward strand.
TGCCTTACTAGTGGCGATGTTTACACACCACACCAGGTACTTATTTTAGGCCGAGTCGATCTAGGGGAGGCCCAGGAACGGTTTTGAACATCGTCACCAACTCGGGTCGCCGGATTCGTCGAGCAGGTCGCGAACCGCGACACCACCGCCCACCACTCACGGCAACATCGCCCCCTACTGCGAACAAAAACTTGGCAGAAAAAAAAGTCCGAGGCTTTCCCGAGGCGAAGCAGTGTAATAATACGACGTACTAATAAGTCCTCTGCCTCTTGTGTAAACAGAACACGTGTTTTGATTTAAAGCTTTCGTGACTGCAGGGATTCAAATTTTTGGTTCTTTCGGTAAAGTCACGTAGAAGGGAAATAATAAAATAATAAAAATATAAAACAATAAAATTCTCACGACGTTTCGACTGCAACACAAGCAATCATCATCAGGTGTGAAAAACACACTAATTTTCTTGCTGTGTTTTCACACCTGATGATGATTGCTTGTGCTGCAGTCGAAACGTCGTGATAATTTTACTGTTTTATATTTTGATTATTGTATTATTTCCCTTCTACGTGACTTGACCGAAAGAACCAAGAATATGAACACATGTTGTTGTTGTTAACGTTGTCGACCGCCCCCCCTATTGCTGTGACGTGTGAAGCACCACGCTTGCGTCACTCCGTGTCGTTCTGCGTCGCAGACCAATCACGTGGCCGTGATTGGTCGCCAAGACCCCGCACCGTTTCAGCAACGTCCGTACCACGTGGCAGGACGCCCATGAAATAACGGAGCTTAACAAGCTCACTCGGGGCCTTCCTCCTCAAAAAACAAAAACACAATGATGTCGATCTTATTCCCTAGGGGAGAACTGGCGTGACGAGAGGCTTCACCTGCACAGGTGAGCCCTCCGTAGCCCAGGTCACAGACGCACGAGCACTCCTCCTCCCTGTAACGTCCGTGCACGCACGGGTAGGAGCACTTCACTGAAAGACAAACAACAACAACAACAACATCCACGACGCCTTCACACAGTCTCATTGGTGTCGGGGTCAAACGTCCCAACGCTGTGGAAATTACTCCATTGGGATTGGTCGCATGCAGGAGGTGGCATCCGTGTGGAGCTCTCTACAAATCCAGCCCCCCTCCCCACCTTCATCCGTGGGAGAGGTCGGGGAGAGAGGTGCTGGAGATTGGGGTGGTGAGAGAAGTGGGGGTGGTGGCAGAGTTGGGGGTGGTGGGAGAGGTGGGGGTGGTGGGAGAGGTGGGGGTGGTGGGAGAGGTGGGGGTGGTGGGAGAGGTGGGGGTGGTGGGAGAGGTGGGGGTGGTGGGAGAGGTAGGGTGGTGGGAGAGGTGGGGGTGGTGGGAGAGGTAGGGTGGTGGCAGAGGTGGGGGTGGTGGGAGAGGTGGGGGTGGTGGGAGAGGTGGGGGTGGTGGGAGAGGTGGGGGTGGTGGGAGAGGTGGGGGTGGTGGGAGAGGTGGGGGTGGTGGGAGAGGTGGGGGTGGTGGGAGAGGTGGGGGTGGTGGAAGAGGTGGGGGTGGTGGGAGAGGTAGGGTGGTGGGAGAGGTGGGGGTGGTGGGAGAGGTAGGGTGGTGGCAGAGGTGGGGGTGGTGGGAGAGGTGGGGGTGGTGGGAGAGGTGGGGGTGGTGGAAGAGGTGGGGGTGGTGGGAGAGGTAGGGTGGTGGGAGAGGTGGGGGTGGTGGGAGAGGTGGGGGTGGTGGGAGAGGTGGGGGTGGTGGGAGAGGTGGGGGTGGTGGGAGAGGTGGGGGTGGTGGGAGAGGTAGGGTGGTGGGAGAGGTGGGGGTGGTGGGAGAGGTAGGGTGGTGGCAGAGGTGGGGGTGGTGGGAGAGGTGGGGGTGGTGGGAGAGGTGGGGGTGGTGGGAGAGGTGGGGGTGGTGGGAGAGGTGGGGGTGGTGTAAGAGGTGGGGGTGGTGGGAGAGGTAGGGTGGTGGGAGAGGTGGGGGTGGTGGGAGAGGTAGGGTGGTGGGAGAGGTGGGGGTGGTGGGAGAGGTGGGGGTGGTGGGAGAGGTGGGGGTGGTGGGAGAGGTGGGGGTGGTGGGAGAGGTGGGGGTGGTGGGAGAGGTGGGGTGGTGGGAGAGGTGGGGGTGGTGGGAGAGGTGGGGGTGATGGGAGAGGTGGGAGTGGTGGGAGAGGTGGGGGTGGTGGGAGAGGTGGGGGTGGTGGGAGAGGTGGGAGTGGTGGGAGAGGTGGGGGTGGTGGGAGAGGTGGGGGTGGTGGGAGAGGTGGGGGTGGTGGGAGAGGTGGGGGTGGTGGGAGAGGTGGGGGTGGTGGGAGAGGAGGCGGTGGTGGGAGAGGTGGGGGTGGTGGGAGAGATGGGTGTGGTGGGAGAGGTGGGGGTGGTGGGAGAGGTGGGGGTGGTGGGAGAGATGGGGGTGGTGGGAGAGATGGGGGTGGTGGGAGAGGTGGGGGTGGTGGCAGAGGAGGCGGTGGTGGGAGAGGTGGGGGTGGTGGGAGAGGTGGGGGTGGTGGGAGAGGTGGCGATGGTGGTAGAGGTGGGGGTGGTGGCAGAGGTGGGGGTGGTGGGAGAGGTGGGGGTGGTGGGAGAGGTGGGGGTGGTGGGAGAGGTGGCGATGGTGGTAGAGGTGGGGGTGGTGGGAGACGTGGGGGTGGTGGGAGAGATGGGGGTGGTGGGAGAGGAGGCGGTGGTGGGAGAGGTGAGGGTGGTGGGAGAGGTGGGGGTGGTGGGAGAGGTGGGGGTGGTGGGAGAGGTGGCGATGGTGGCAGAGGTGGGGGTGGTGGGAGAGGTGGGGGTGGTGGTGTGAGAGGTGTGGGAGGTGTAAGAGGTGGGCGAGGCAGGCAGGGAGGGAGAGGAGGCGGTGGTAGGGAGGGTGGTGTGGGTCCTCACCCTGGCAGTATTTCCCAGAGAAGCCGGACGCACAGCTGCACCTGCAGCTCGACGAGTCCAGGTGGCCGTGGCGCCCGCAGTTCATCCGGCAGCGGTTCTGCGGCACCTCTGCGGAGACGGCGCCGAAGCAACCTTCGCTTAGACGCGTTGCGCGCTCACAAATGTGCTTACTCGTGAGCGGAGAATGAGCGGGGAGAGAGCGTAGAATGAGAGGAGAAGGAGAGAGTTTAGTGGAGAGTGAGTGGAAATGAGTGGAGAATGGCGAAAACATGAGTGGCGAATTGAGTGGAAAACGAGCGCATGCGTGGAAAACGAGGGAATGGGTGGAAAACGAGGGGTGCGTGGAAAACGAGGGAATGGGTGGAAAACGAGGGAATGGGTGGAAAACGAGCGGGTGCGTGGAAAACGAAGGAACGGGTGGAAAACGAGGGAATGGGTGGAAAACGAGGGGTGCGTGGAAAACGAGGGAATGGGTGGGAAACGAGAATGTGTGGAAAAAGAGGGGTGCGTGGAAAACGAGGGAATGGGTGGAAAACGAGGGAATGGGTGGAAAACGAGGGAATGGGTGGAAAACGAGGGGGTGCGTGGAAAACGAGGGAATGGGTGGAAAACGAGGGGGTACGTGGAAAACGAGGGAATGGGTGGGAAACGAGTGGAGAAGGTACGTACTGGATGTGTGTTGAACCTCTTTCACACCGTACGTAGGCAACCGCGCTAATCGGTGATGCGGGAACTTTGCCACAAAGTTCCGATTGCATTGTGAAGACTGACAGACAAACCGGACACAGCTATTACATTTACCCCTTTCAGTCCCGAGCAAAGTGCTGCCCAAGCACAAGTTAACAAAGCAACCTCAACAAGTGCCCCAGCTTGTCGTCAACATTGGTTATAAAGCAATAATAATAAGAAGAAGAATGCTAAAGGGCTGCCGGTTAGAGACAGAGAGAGTGGAGGGGGTGGGGGGAACACCAAAAGATTGAAGGAAAGGGTGGCGTTGGGCACAGAGAAAGAGAGACGCAGCCACACGTGACTTCACTTCTACTCCGCACGTCCCGGGAGATTCATCGTTAGAAGACAGAAGCCAAGAAACAATGAACAAACAACAACAATCTAACCAACAACAATAGCAGCAGCACAACGGTGAAGCTGCAAGGCTTCTTAGACGCAAACGCACGTCATTTATCCAGGAGAGCGTCAACGGGTCCCATTGCCAAAGTTCGGGTCGTTCCGTAACGACGACCGGCGGCTGCAAGAGTCAGCATTGAATAACCCACTAAGTGGCAGTCCATAAATGACGTCACGCGATTTTGGACGATTTTTGACCCCCCCCACCCACCCCTCATCACACGGCGTCACAAAAAGTCAGACCCCCCCCTCAAATATGACGTTATAAAGCTATGTTCCCCCCCCTCCCAAAAAAATAAATCATGCTTCCAATCGCTGTAAACTATTGTCATTGTAGTGCGCATTTAATGTGGCGCTGCACTCTGATGTTGTAGGATAAAACATTTATTAAAACGTCTATTTTATTAAGTAGAACGTTTTGTCTATATTAATTTCAAGTTGCGCATTTTGATGTGACGTCACATTTCTCACCCCCCCCCCCCCCCCCCCTAGGTGCGTGACGTCATTTATGGACGGCCCCTTATGCTCCGGTGTCTGAATTTCAGTATGCGGCAGTCCGGAACTATGTTCTGGGAATTATTGTTTGCCAGGTCAGCAAACGTCTCGGCTAATTTTGCAATTATATATACGTGGGTGTGTGTGTCTTTTGATAGTGCGCCAGTCATTGAAAGGTTACAAAGCGCTGTACGTGTGAAAATATTCAACGCTCCGTACAAACATTGCAATATTCAAGGCACAAAAGCCGTTTTCAAATATGCAAATGATTACAAATATACACGTTTTTTCATGATGGCTCATGCATATACACGTATATATAATCCTATTCAAAGCATTATATCAATACAAGGTACAATAACGTGGGCTTATTTTGGATAGGCGTGCCCTGATGCAATGCACCATATTGGTTTGTATATATGCAAACATTTATAAGCACACGCGTAAATATAAATGTGTCGTAAATGTGCCCCTGCTTCAGGTCACCCAGCGCCTGCCCCTGGCTCACGTCACCCAGCGCCTGCCCCTGGCTCACGTCACCCAGCGCCTGCCCCTGGCTCACGTCACCCAGCGCCTGCCCCTGGCTCACGTCACCCAGCGCCTGCCCCTTGCTCACCGCACAGGCCACCTGCGCCCTGGTGCTTGAAGCAGCCGGACTTGACGGAGGTGCAGAGCGAGCACCAGTCTCCCGCCTTGTAGGGAGCGATCGTCTTGCCGTCCAGAAGCCAGTTTCCTCTGCCGGGGATCAAAGCGAACTCAGTCAAACGAGCGGGTGGGTACGAGCGAGCCCGACGGCCATTTGAATCGCAGGTTGCCTTGAACGCGACGAGACGTTGCACTTGGGCTATTTAGAGGCGAGCGAGATGACGAACACGTGGCCGGGTGTCAAAAGGTCAGATTTGTGAACACCTGGAGGAAATGATCTTGGCAACAATACTGCACTGGGCGAGGGAAGTTAATTGGTCAGGGCGGGTATGTGACGGTGGTTACACAAAACCAGAATGAAAATCTGAATATTGAGAGTGGAGGAATCCAATGAGCCATAACGCTCTTTTTAGCAGATGTCCAGTAGGTGAACTGTTGATTGCACACCTTGACGCGGATTTTGAGCGAATGCATGCTTAGCCCACGCAAGCCAGGTATTGTGGTATTGTTGCCGTAATCAAGGGTAGTTATTGAGAGCGGTGGTGCCCAAAAATTTGACTCAGTCAGGGTCGGGGGTGGGGTGACTTGCTCCCAACTTATTGACTGTGATAATAATTCCACACGCAGAGCGCTACCCACCCTGGTGAGCCACTGGGTGGCAGTGTCGGTCCGTTACTACACTCGACACGAACACGGCCCTTTTAGCTGGGAAGTTGGTGGTGGCTATGCACGTGGCCTGTAATCCAGCACTGTTGGAAGCGAGGATTGGGGGTATCACGTGCGCAACGTTGTGAAACTCCCTTACCTACGGGCATCCAGGTGGTGACATAACCTGGCTCTCTAAGAGAAGGCGGTACAGCAGCATGTGTACTCCACCTGTTCCGTCTGTACGGGATAGAGTGTTTCCCCCTCGCACGCGTGGATTTTCTCCTCCCACGTGGCCACACCTCGCAGCCCCACAGCTACGACAACCTGGCAAGTCCTGGTGGTGGCGGTTATCCCCCCATCCAAACACTAACCAGGCTCGACTCCTGCTTAGCTGTTGAGATTCGTCGCATTCAGGTTGATTTAGTGGTAGGAGAGTCACATACGCGGTCAGCGAATGGCGCTGGAATATTCTGGATTGACACGGTCGTGCCTTGCCGCCCTCCGCACTGCGGGCTTCGGTTGGCACGTGGGGTACATTTAATTAGGTCCGGGCGCACATATTTAAAAGGCGCCACTTGTCACCCCACTGTCACAAGTGATAGGTGCGTGTGGGTCTGCGAGCGAGCGAGCGATTGGCAGATGCCTCCAGCCGAGTGCTGTCCCAGCTGAGGCAGGGCCGGGCTGGGCCGAGTGCCCTCCCCCCCCGAAGCGGTGCACTGCCCCCCACCTGAATGTTTCGAGCCGAGACGTTTGCCGGCGTCGCAAAGCAGCGAGACGGGTGACGGTGGCGCGAAGGTTTGGGGCCGTCCATAAATGACGTCACGCGATTTTGGACGATTTTTTGACCCGCCCCCCCCCCCTCGTCACACGGTATCACAAAAAGTCAGAACCCCCCTCAAATATGACGTCACAAAGCTCTGCCCCCCCCCCCAAACCATGTTTCCATTTTTAAAATAAAACATGCTTCAAATCGCTTTAAACTATTGTCATTGTAGTGCGTATTTAATGTGGCGCTGCATTCTGATGTTGTAGGAGTGTTGTTATAACAATTTGTGTTGTTATAACAATTCTATATTTATTTAAAGTTGCGCATTTTGATGTGACGTCACATTTCTCAACCCTCGTCACACATCGTCACAAATGTCTGACCCCCACCCCCCCTCGGTGTGTGACGTCATTTATGGACGGCCCCTTTGGCACCTTGCCCCGGTTGCCAAAATCTAGCCACGGCTTTGGAACTTGCCGATGCCCATGGGCAGGAGGGCGTTGAAGTGCGCGCGTGCGTGTGTCTGTGTGTAGGGGGAGCGGTGGTGTAGCGGTCAGCGCACTACGAACCCGGCATTCCGAGTTCGATTCGATTCCCGCTCACGGCCAACACCAGCGACAATTATCTGAACAGGTCCTGGGTCTCCCCTAAGTCGACTCGGCCTCACATGAGTACCTGGTGCGGTGTGTAAAAATCATCGCCTCTGGGGAGACAAAGGCGGCCGGGCATAGTGCTGACCACCCACCCCCTCGGCTGCCGTTCCGGCCGTCATAGGTGCTCGCTAACAGCACTTGACCCAACGGCCTCTTTAAGTAATATGGGGATCTTTGTATGGAGGGGGAGGGGAACGGTGGTGCAGTCGTTGGCACAATGACCCTTCCGTGCCCTCCGCTCACCCGGGCAGGTAGACGCACGCGAACGCCTCCACGCGGCTCCCTGGGTCCCGGCACCAGCGCTTGGCGCAGCCCACGCGACTCGCCGAGGCCCACACCATCTGCTCGGCGAGGAAGACGTGATGGGTGCGTGCGCGTGTGTGTGTGTGTGTGTGCGCGACACGGTCGTGTGGGGAGCGGTAGTGTAGCGGTTAGTGCGCTGCGCTGTGAACCCGGCGACACGGGTTCGATTCCCGCTCACTGCCAACACCAGTGACGATTATATGAACCGGTCCCGTGCCTCCCCTAGGTCGACTCAGCCTCAAATGAGTACCTGGTGCGGTGTGTAAACATTGCCACTAGAGAGACAAAGGCGGTCGGGCGTGGTGCTAACCAACCACCCCCTCGTGTGCCGTGCCGGCCTTCATAGGTGTTCGCCAACAGCACTTGCCCCAAACAGTCTGTTACATCTTCTTGGTTCTTTCGGTAACGTCACGTAGAAGGGAAGTAATAAAATAATAAAAATAAAGCATAATAAAACAATTCTCACGACGTTTCGGCCACAACGCAAGCAGCCGTCCTCAGGCGGCTGCTTGCGTTGTGGCCGAAACGTCGTGAGAATTGTTTTATTATGCTTTATTTTTATTATTTTATTACTTCCCTTCTACGTGACTTTACCGAAAGAACCAAGAAGATGAATCCCTGCAGTCACGAAAGCTTTAAATCAGTCTGTTACAAGCTATACGGTGGAGCTTTGTATTTCTGCGACACGGTCCCATCGGTGAGCCTGCGTTGGCAAGGGGCAGAGACCCAGCCAGTCACCGCAAGCCTCAACAGCTTTTGTTCTGCCTGATAGAGGGGGCTAAACGGGCGCGGCACGGGCTGCAGAAGACACCGACTGATGTGGCACAGGAGGATATGGAGCTGACTGGACTTGCAGCTGACCGGCACCAACAGTGTCAAGATCGGCCTCTGTGGAGGAGGAGGAGGCTCGTGAAGGACGCTGCTAGGCAGTCGCAAGCAGTCGCCCTCCAAACAACAACAACAACAGGAGGGCAGTGGAGCGACTTTCGCAACGGCGAGCGAGCGAGCGAGAGTCGCCGCGCGTGTGCCGAGGGTTGCGCACCTGCGTGTAGTGGCGGCACGTGCGGTTGTGCGCGCACCCTGACCGCGCGTAGTCGTAGTTCTGCCCCTCCGAGAACCACGAGGCGAGGACGCCGGCGAACGAGACCACCCCGTGCGGCGCGCGGTGCAGGTTCACCCCGAGGCGGCGATGTCCTCCACCTCTTCCAGCTGCTCCGGTCCCCTGAATCCCTGGTTCACCGGTGATCTCTGCCGGGGTCCCCTCTGCCGCTCGGGGATTATCGCAAGCGACTGCCGCCCACTCGTGAGCGACTTGAGCCAAGGATTCGTCCCACTCCTGTGGAGGCGGCGGGCCGCAGAGCTCGTGCGTTAGGGTTCGCGCCGGGGTTCGCGTCGGCCTGAATGCGCCTGTGTGATCTCGTCTGTACCCAGAAACCCGAGCCGTGTGATGTATGGCCAAACACCCTTCGCGAAGCGACAATGAATGGGGGATACCTTCGACCTTCAGTAGATTGACAATTGACAAAAGGGTGTAAATTGTGATTGATAATATTGATTCAAACACAAGTTTTTGGTTAGGTTGTGTTCAATGTGTGTCGTAAATCCTACTCCACCCGACACAGGCAATGAAGTAAATCTGAACATTTGTTAGCGCGCACTCCTATGGGTCCAGTCCATCGAGAATGCGTACTGATCAGGCAGAGTCAGCTGTTCGGGACAACACTGTCTTAAGTCTGTTGCAAAACTGTCTCAGACTCCGTCTATCGCTCTCTGCGACAACCTCCCGCGTTGTCTCTATCGGTCTCTTTGTCCGTCTCCATAGACGCGCGTGTCCACTCTCGGTCACTCCGTCGCCCTCAGTGTGTCTACACAGCAATACCTCTCAAACTCAATCTGTGGCATTCCCTCTCGCCCTCCGTCTCTCTCAATCTGTGCTTCTCTCTCCATCTCTGCCTGTTGTAACTGTCTGTCACTCTCTGTCGGTAGCTGTTTCTCCACTTCTCTCTCGCCCTCTGTACCAGCGTGGACGGCAACCTCGTGTTCACCTTCTGAAGCGCTCGCTCGTCGCCGTGGCGTGCGCGATGACCACCACCACGTGACTTTTATTTCGTGTTGTGCGCGGTGCTTTTAGCGCCACAGCGCGTGGATTTGTAGCATTCATTTTCATTTGTTCGCTGGTGACTTTGTGTATTTCATATCGAAATCGCCTCCAGTGCTGTTGCTGCTGGCGGCAATAAAAGATGTTTAAATGTCAAAGTCTAGTTGTGTATCTCTTTTTTTTCTCGAATGAAAACTCACTGCTTTGGAACTGCCTTTTGTGTTTAGTTTGTTGTCCTTCCCACGCACCTCTGATTATCACGGTTGGCTGCGTACGGTGCGAAAGAAGTTCAGCATGCATACATTGTCTCTGCGTGTGTCTCCGTGCCTGTGTAACTATATCTGTCTCTCTGTCTCTCTCACTAGGCAGGCCCTCTGCACCACTTCTCCATGGTTGCTGCCCTGGCTTTTGGTCAGAGTTGAGCGTCTGTGTGTGTGTGTCTGTGCGTCTGCGTGCGTCTGCGTGCGTGTGTGCGTCTGTGCGTGTGTGTGGGTGTGTGTGTGCGTCTGTGCGTGTGCGTGCGTCTGTGTGCGTCTGCGTCTGCATGCGCATTCGGGCGGTCAGGCCGCACTCGAGGTGATCTATGGGGTTGGTGGACCAGAGGGCCCACTTAAGACACCGTCTGTCTGCTTGGTCTGCGGGGGCTGGCGCCTGGCTTTGTCCTCTGGTAATCACGTGGAGGAGAAGAAGAAGAAGAAGTAGTAGAAGTAGTAGAAGAAGTATAATAAATAGTAGTAGTAGAAGACGTTATTGTATAAACAGTCGTTAATTTTTCATTGCAATCACTCGGTGCGTAGTGGAGCCGAGTGGTGTTTTTTTTGCGTTTTTGTTTACCACGAGAAATTTTAATGCAAGTTCAGATTTCCGACGACGACGACGAAGAAGACGACGAAAAAGCAGATGAAGGAGAAGCAGAGGAAGAAGCACGAGGCGCGTGGACTCGGGAAGAAGACGCATGCGAAATCGGGAGGCGACGACATTGGCGCGTTCAGATAATTTATCGGGCAACGGGCAGGAACGTGCCATTGGCTGGGAGGCGCGATGGCATCTGGTCGAGACCAGGGATGTCGTGGCAGTCAAAGGAGCGAACGCGCCCGAGACGACGTCCGCCGAGGCGATGGAGTAAAGGGGTTGTTGGCCCGTTGGATCGTAGAAAATAAATACAAAATCACTCAGCATCTGTGCGTGCTTTATGCACACACCAACCCCTCCCACCCCCATCAACAGTTCCTGAAGAACTCGTGCACTCGTACCATCTTTTCCATGTTCGCTGCCGGGGGTTGGACCGTGGCGCGGAGTTTGTTGTGGAGGGATTCGAGGGCGAACGCTTCCTTGGACACGGAGCCTGCTGCATATCCAGGGGCAGCAGCAACAGCAGAAGCAACAACAGCATCAACAACATCAGCAACAGCAGCAACAACTGCATCAACAACATCAGCAATAGCAGCCACAGTAGAAGCAACAACAGCAGCAGGAACAGCAGCAGCAGCAGCAGAAGCAGCAACAGCAGCAGCAGAAGCAGCAACAGAAGCAACATCAGAAGCAACAACAACATCAGCAACAGCAGCATCAACAACAGCAGCAACAGCAGCAGCAGAAGCAACAACAACAGCAACAGCATAAACAATAACAGCATCAACAACAGCAGCAACAGCAGAAGCAACAACAGCAGCAACAACAGCTGCAACAACAGCAATAACAGCATCAGCAGCAACAGCAGAAGAAACAACAACAACAACAACAGCATAAACAATAACAGCATCAACAACAGCAGCAACAGCAGAAGCAACAACAGCAGCAACAACAGCTGCAACAACAGCAATAACAGCATCAGCAGCAACAGCAGAAGAAACAACAACAACAACAGCATAAACAATAACAGCATCAACAACAGCAGCAACAGCAGAAGCAACAACAGCAGTAACAACAGCTGCAACAACAGCAACAGCAATAACAGCATCAGCAGCAACAGCAGAAGCAACAACAACAACAGCTGCAACAGCAGCAGAAGCAACAACAGAATTAACAACAACAGCAAGCAGCAGCAGTAGCGCACTGTAAACAAACACCGCCGTACTCTCAGGATCATCAGCGGACGACTCCAGAAAGTGAAACGCGGACCATGGCGTGTGCCCGATTTGAAGACGCACTCCCCACGCACTTCGTTTGCTGAAAATGTCAGGGTGTGGGCGGAAAAATACGAAGTCTCGGTGTATAATAACGGGACCTGAATCAATTTCCACTTAAGACGGAGAGGTTACCCGGGTCTGTTCCAATCAACGACCCTGGCAACGTCTCAGCACCCCGGCACACCACGTCCAGTTATACTGCGCATTGGGATCCTTGGATGAAATGCGCCTTCGAAATGTAAATTATTGTTATTAATTCTGCATCTCGCTATGACTGCGGCGATTGCTTGTCGTCTGAGATGCGAGCCGGAAAAGTCTCCTGCTTCGGCGTCTCATGTACCCTTTCGCTGTGCCTGTATCTGTGCCGGATACACCACATCCACTTTAGCTCTACCTATATATGTGTGTGTGTGGAGCTGGGGTTGCTACTGGCCAGTTGCGCTTACTCTAGTCCATCGGCGGAGAGATTCGGTAAGGTTCTAGATTTGAAGCTTTCGTGACTGCAAGGATTCATATTCTTAGGTTTTTTCGGTAAAGTCACGTAGGTAAAAAATGTAAAATTAAAATTAATAAAAGTAAAATAAAAAATTAAATAAAAATCACGCTCATTCAGAACTCCTCTTTTGAATGAGCGTGATTTTTATTTTATTTTAATTTTACTTTTATTAATTTATATTTTTTACCTACGTGACTTTACATCTTCTGAATGAGCGTGATTTTTATTTTATTTTTATTTTACTTTTATTAATTTAATTTAAATTTTTTACCTACGTGACTTTACCGAAAAAACATAAGAATAAGAATATTCGGTAAGGTATTATTAAAGCCGGCTTATATCGCCCGAACCCTAACTCGAGAGTGAACTTTAACCCTACCGCTCTGGCGCGGTCTCGTGGTGGTGGTGGTGGTGGTGAATTCTGGTCACATTTTCTTATTTTTTCGGGGGACGGGGGGAACGAACATTCATACGCAGATGAAACTGGCAAATCGCTGACTCGCCCCTTACTGGATACCTGTGAGAGAGAGAGAAAGAGCTTCACAACTCATCGTCTTCCGCACAGTCGAAATGAAGATTCTGATGAGCAGAGTTTACGACACTCCGCTGGTGATGTCCCAGAAGGGGCCTCGAGAGCGTGCGCCTGACATCAGTCACGAATGTTATCGGGTCGAGAGAAGAATGAACCGTGGAAAACATTTCGACTCGAAATTTGCGTGACTGTAGGAATGCATATTACATGGTTCTTTCGGTAAAGTCACGTAGATACAAAATTAAAAAAAATTATAATTAAAAAAATATTAAAACCTCAAAAAGTCGTGAGTTTTTAGTTTTTTTTAATATTTGATATTTTTATTATTTTTATTATTTTTATTTCATTTTCTATCTACGTGACTTTACCGAAAGAACCATAGAATGCGTGGAGCACATGTTGGGGTTGTTGGGGTATTTGTAACTCCCCTGCCCTTTCACCCATCAACCCCGCCCCCCTCTCCCCCGACGTGATGAAGTATGTGTATGTGTACAGTACGTGCTAAAGTGTCGGGTATTTTAATGAATTGATTCATAGTTTGATTGCGCAACGCTACACGAGGTCGCGTTACAGAGCCGTGACAGCTGCATTCAACTTTCATGATTGGGAGGACAAAAAGAAAAACAAAGCAATTAGCCCCCCCCCCCCCCACGTGACCCCAGGCGATTGTTGATGCAATCTCGTTGTTTGGCACCCGCCGATAGATCGGGAATGCGTAATAACAAATCTAATTTTTAATAAAGACGACCTTTATTTACCCGTGAACCCGGTAAACGTACCAACGTTGGACGAACGTTGGACCACATGCCAACGTTGAAACAACGTTTGGCCAACTTTGGACCACATGCCAACGTTGGTATGTGGTCCAACGTTGGACGAACAATTGGACCACATGCCAACGTTTGACTAACGTTGGCATTTGGCCCAGCGTTGGTCCAACGTTGGTATGTGGCCCAACGTTGGCATGTGGTTGGAAACGTCGAGCCAACGTTGGCTCAAAGTCGCATGTTTACTGGGAAAGCCTAGAGACTATATATATATTTATCAGCTACATATAACGTCGTTTGGCCGATTCCGTTCGTGAACGTTGACGTTTGTGTGCTGGAGGAAAGGCGAGCACACGGAGACACAACGCGCGCCCCACCCACGGAGAGACGACCCGCTCGACGATCGACACAGATGATAATTGGTTTTTTTAACCTTCTATCTGGCAACAAAACTGACACCTTTTTTACAAGGAGTCATGTTTGCATAGACCACAATACCTGCAGCCATAATGCAAACAAAAACATAACTCTGATAATATATGCACTGGCTTTGAAGTTGATTGGTCCACACCCGAGACAGCTTTCCTTTAAAGGAGACAGCTTTCCTTTAAAGGATCACATGCCAACGTTGGTTGGCATGTGAAAGCTGTCTCGGGTGTGGACCAATCAACTTCAAGGACAGTGCATATATTATCAGAGTTATGTTTTTTGTTTGCATTATGGCTGCAGGTATTGTGGTCTATGTTAACATGACTCCTTGTGAAAAAAGGTGTCAGTTTTGTTGCCAGATAGAGGGGTAAAAAAACAATTATCATATTTTTTACTGGCAAATGAGGTTCCAATGGTGTAAATGATCGACACAGATTCTAAACCAACACCTGGCAGCGCCGGGCAGTCTCCGGTTGGAGTGCTCATCCCGGGTGAGTTTGTCATCGTGTAGGATCGTAAGGGCAATAAAAAAATACAATAAAAAAATCGATACAATAAAACGAGAAAATCAATACAAAATAAATTAATACAATAAAAAAAAATTATGCAATTAAAAAGTCTCGCCATCCCACATTCGTCTCCCTACATATATATTTTTTTTTTTTAAATAATACTAATAATCATTGTTTTAACGAAGCCCATCGTCCCGCACGAGCTTATCGCGTTTGCACCTCATCAGCCGCATCGGTTCAACAAAAGTAAAACTCTTGGACAGGCTTTGATGTTCAGTATCTCATCAGCGCGAATACGGCTTGCTGAGAGCCATGCTGGAGAACTGTCCGACGCTTACAGGCACGGACCACCGAGGAGGGAATAGGAGTGGTGAGGACAAGGGTATAGATATAGGAGAGAAGAGACGAGGTGAGTGGTGAACTTGTGCCATCACACACCTGGCGTCTTGTTCTTGATCACGAGGAGCTGAGAGTCCCGCTTTAGGTTGGTGAGCGCCACGCTTATCGCGTGCGCACTCACGGTCATCATCATCATCATCATCAACAGCATCAGCAGCAGCATCAACAATAATCCTCGTCTCCTGCTCATTTCACCCACGGAGGGAGGGCAACGGGAACGTGAACACGGATTCCTCCGCCGCTCGCCACGGAAGCCGCGCGTCTGTGTCGTGCGTGTCGACCGCGAGCTTCGCCTGTCGCGGCCACGCGGACGACGATGGAGAATTCACGAGCGCCCTCCTGGTGCGACCGCCCGTTCGTGCAATGGAACGAGCACGCTCGGCTCGGCTCGTTCGTGTGTTCGCTCGCTGGCTCGATCGTCTTCCACTCGTTCCTCTCCACTCGCAGTGCCGTCGCCGTCCGTCCGCGCGGTATCGCCACCGCTCAAAGCCGCCGAGACGAGACTCCTCGCCGCGTTGCTGCAGACCGGTGCTCGCCGCCTCCCCGATCGACCGACGGGTCGCGAGATGACGAGGAGGGAGAGGAGGAGGGAGAGGAGGAGGGAGAGGAGGAGAGAGGGTCATGCGGAGGAGGATGACGACGACGACGACGAGGAGGGAGGAGGACGACAAGGATGGGCAGGAGGAGGACGATCTGGAAGAATTAATTTTGACAGAGGCCAATGCCTCATTGCGCGCGTGACCTTGCTATTCGCGTTGCGCACAGAGGCGCCCCTGTCTCCCAAATGCCACAGTGCTTTGCGGGCGAACGCGTGTCGCTCGGGGGTGGTGCTGCAAGCGCGGCGTGGGGTGGGGATGTCGCCGTGACGCGGGTGCCAGAGATGATTGTTGCGAGGATGAGATGACGATGATGGTGGTGGTGGTGATGATGGTGGTGATGATGATGGTGATGATGATGGTGATGTTTGTGATGGTGATGATGGTGATAATGATGATGGTGATGATGATGGTGATGATGATGATGATGATGATGTTTGTGATGGTGATGATGGTGATAATGATGATGGTGGTGATGATGGTGGTGATGATGATGGTGGTGATGATGATGATGGCGGTGGTGATGATGATGATGATGGTGGTGATGATGATAGTGGTGGTGGTAATGATGATGGCGGTGGTGATGATGATGGTGATGATGATGGTGGTGCCTGCCGCGCTATGCGATGCGACGCGTGGTATGCACCAACGCGCGCAGAGACAATAATATACAACAAAGACGAAGATCCCCCGTATAGCCTTACCATACTTTTGGGGCAAGTGCTGTTAGCGAGCAACTATAAAGGGCGGCACAGCACACGAACGGGTGGGTGGCCAGCACCACGCTCGGCCGCCTTTGTCACCCTCGCAGCGATAATTTACACATCGCACCAGGAACTCATTTCAGTCTGAGTCGACCTAGGGGAGGCCCAGGACCGATAAAAATAATCGCCACTGGTGTTGGCCATGAGCGGGAATGGCAATCGGGTGGCCGGGTTCGTAGCGTCGTGCGGTTAACCACTTACACTACCGCTCCCCACAACAGGCAAAACACACACACATGCAGACACCACACACACACGCACACATTAACTATCTTGTGTTATGCATTACATCGTCCAGCGTCGAACTGTGACCCATATCCAACAGAGAGGAAACCTTGCCAACAAACCAGCGTCGGTTGAAGCGAGCCCAGACTGTTGAAACAACACCAGTTGGTGGAGTCGGCGCAGGGAGGCGTGAATTCTTACGGTAAATTAAAACGGGACGGTACATCAACCACGAGGTTCTATAGAGAAGCACGTAATAGAAGGTTTGTTTGGGGGGTTAGATCGCGTAAATATATAAATGTGTCGTTAAAACCCGCCACCACCCGACACAGCCAACTAGTAAGGGCTGTCACGTAAACAGAACGTGACCAGTTCATCACTAGTAACAGCACAGCGGTTTGTTGGAGAGCCAAGCCACAACATTTACAATCCGAGTACGACGTTTCGCCAGTAATTACAACTAGCTTCATCAGGCGACATCCAGATTTGTGGCGGGTTTTAACGACACATTTATATATTTACGCGATTTAACCCCCAAAAATCCCCCTCTACTATGGATGATATTAGTCGCGAAAGCCTGTTACGTGTTAAACAGATAAACGCGATTTAAAGCTTTCGTGACTGCAGAGATTCATATTATTGGTTCTTTCGGTAAAGTCACGTAGAATGGAAATAATAAAATAATAAAAATAAACCTATTAAATTATCAAGACGTTTCTATTGCAACACAAGCAATCATCATCAGGTTTGAAAGAACCAAGAATATAGATAAACACGTGTTCTGTAATCTCAGTGTAAAAGTGAACTCTCACTTTTTATTCAAAAAAATAAAAGTCATGACCCTATACATGCCGTTCTACCTACCTTTTGGTTAGTAAATAAAAGAGGTCTCACATTCAACAATAAAGGTGCCTTACAATACTGTGTATATATAATAGTCGGCGTTTCGGGCAATGATCCTTCTTCACAGCACATCTTTTCGTAGATAGGTAGCGTCTTATGCCTATGGACCACTCAACCTCTGGCATCTCTATTGTCGCGCTATGACGAAGGGCCTTTGCCCAAAACGTCGCATGTGATATTTCTTTCTATGTTAAGGCCGTAATATTATTGATGAACGTGTTGAGGATTCATTTGAAATTTGTTGGGACCTTTTTGATTGAAATGGTCGACGCGTAAGCCAGGGTGCAGGTTGAACACGTGGCGATGAAGCGAGACGATCAGACTCTTTTTTTTTTATTCATGAAAACCTCTCGCCGACTTGACGCCTTCGCCATCCGCGTGCCTCTGGTTTTGCGAGTGGCTCGCGGCTCAAAAACTCGGGGCCATCGGGACCCTGGGCACGGCAGAGCTCTGTACAACTCACCACATGATCCCACCCGTCCGAATACTATCAACATTTTTATTTTTTATTTTACCTTTTTTTCAGAAGCGACCTGGCCACAATGACAGCTCAACGAAGTGGCTTATCATCGGGTGGACATTGACAGCAGCCAAAATACCCTGAACACATGTTTTTGTAAATGTCAACTCCTGTTGAGTGGGTTATCCCACGCTACACGCGCCTGATCATCCCAGACCAGCATGATAATGATTGCTGCGATTTTGAGTTTCCTAAACAAATATGTGACTTTAATTCATCGTAATTGTATATTTGCTGTTTAAATCGTGCGTGCGTTCTTAAGTAACATGCGTAATTGTGTGTTGTCGTTGTCGTTGCTATGGCGATGAATAGAGAAATATCTAAGTCTGCGCTCTCCACGTGCCTGGGTGAAATATGGTGATCGCGCGTCTTTCGCCGATCTTGGCTCAAAAAGCCTCAAGTCACCAAACAAACACGTCCCGCGTGGCGTACAGAGCGCTGACTTAAATCACCCCCCCCCCCCCCAAAAAAAAACTGTGCGGTCATAAAAGTGTGAAAAAACAATTATATGTAAAAGGCGACGTTTCGGGTTAAGGGCCCTTCGTCATAGGATGTGGGTTTTTTTGTTGTTGCTGTTATTTGTGATTATGCACCACTGCTCACGCAGCATCACGAAATAACTCGACTTAATTGGGGGTGAGGTCACCGCAGCGCCCGTGCCAGCTTCGGTGCACTTTGAGGCTATCACGTGACGTGTCGAAGGCTCGCTGCTGGCAGGAGGTCACGGGACACACACACACGGCGGTGTTCATGGGTCACACTGGCTGAGACGACTGGCAGGTACCCCGCAGCATGTCCTCTCCACTGTGCCAACCTGGGCGTGTCAGCTTGTTTGCAACGTTTGCACGTGGAGGACGCGTACACAGAGACAGACAGACTCTGTCTTCTCGACAGACCTGTTCTTCACCTGAGGACGGCTGCTTGCGTTGTGGCCGAAACGTCGTGAGAATTATTTTATTATGTTTTATTTTTATAATTTTATTATTTCCATTCTACGTGACTTTACCGAAAGAACCAAGAAGATGAATCCCTGCAGTCACGAAAGCTTTAAATCGAAATAAAATCCTCCCTATTGCTTTAGCAGACTTTTGGGGCAAGTGATGTTAGTACCCTATGGTGGCCAAAATGGCACACGAGGTGGTAAGTAGACAGCTCCACGCCTGCCCGCCTTTGCTTCCAAAACCCTGAAGTTTACACACCGCACGAGGTACTAATTTACAGCTGAGTCGACCGTCGGGGAGGACCAGATTCAAATATTCGTCCGTGATGATGGCCGTGAGTGGAAATAGAACTCGGGTCGCTCACCACTGCGCTAACCACTGCACCACCGCTCCTACATGCAATGCACGCGCACACACGCAATGAATACATCCACTTAAGTTCGAATCATAATCGTGACAATTTAAATGACCATCTCAATAAACGTGTTTCTAATTCACCCAGCAAAGTCTCGCCGAGTCGTTTATGACACTTCCCGGTATAAATCTTTCCCATAATTATTCAAAGGAATACTGGAGCCGACTGCGGGGTTGAATTCCAACGCTGCCCTTGGTGGAGGGGAGGAGGGGGGGGGGGGAACTTGAGAGAGGGGGGAGGTTGGGCGGCCTGGGAGGGGGAGGGTCAGGATCCCAGTTCCCTTGGCAAGGTCAATCAAAGGCCCCATCAATCGTTAACCGAAACCTCGGTGTGGAGAGGCCGATACGGTAGCAGTGGAGCGTGACGTGCGGTGGTCGGTGGCTCTGGGGGATGGGAATCTTGGTGCCATCCGCACGCATCCTGCTAAGTGATGTCAATCTGTTACCGTATTCTGCGGATAATAAGACGCACTTACTCTTAGTTCTTTCGGTAAAGTCACGTAGGTAAAAAATGAAATTAAAATTAATAAAAATAAAACAATAAAATCACGACGTTTCGGAGGCAACACAAGTCTCCGTCATCAGGTGGGACCGTCACAGCCAGATTTGCTGTGACGGTCCCACCTGATGACGGAGACTTGTGTTGCCTCCGAAACGTCGTGATTTTATTGTTTTATTTTTATTAATTTTAATTTCATTTTTTACCTACGTGACTTTACCGAAAGAACTAAGACTATGAAACCTTGCAGTCACGAAAGCTTCAAATCTAGAATTAAGACGCACTTATTTCCCCTCCATATTTTTCACCAAACATTGGGGGGGGGGAGGAAAGGGGGGGGGGGGGGGTGCGTCTCATAATCCGATACGTGCGTGCGTGTGTGTGACCAGATTTGTGTAACTTTATTGACACCAGGCACACGGTTAGGGGTTGGCCAGCCACTCGCTCTCGATGCAACACGACGCCAAGGTTTGATCACGCTCACCGCCATCACCACCATCGGTAGATAAATGAATCGCCATCCAATCAATCATAATTGAAGACGATTTCATCAAAAACATGCAGTAATTATCATCATTCTTGATTTGAAGCTTTTGTGACTGCCGGAATCCATACCCTCTTAGTTCTTTCGGTAAAGTCACGTGGGTAGAGAAAATAATCGCTCACGACGCTTCGATCGCAACACAAGCAATCGTCAGCGGGTGAGACAACCACAGCAAGAAACAACTGCTCAAGTAGGCGAGAGAGCTGCCGTGACACGAGGTTACATCATCATCTTCTTAGGTTTTTTTTTTCGGTAAAGTCACGTAGGTAAAACATCAAAATTAATGAAAATAAAATAAAATAAAAACAAAAATCACGACGTTTCGGAGGCAACACAAGTCTCCGTCATCAGGTGGGGCCGTCGGAGACTTGTGTTGCCTCCGAAACGTCGTGATTTTTGTTTTTATTTTATTTTATTTTCATTAATTTTGATGTTTTACCTACGTGACTTTACCGAAAAAAAAACCTAAGAAAATGATTCCTTGCAGTCACGAAAGCTTCAAATCTAGAATTACATCATCATCATCATCACCTATGGTCAATCCACTGCTGGATGGAGATCTCCACACGCCCCGTTCCGGTAATAGGGTGAGTATAAGGGGGAGTCTGGGGGTGGGTTACCATACTTCTCCCACGCTGGTCAGTACGGGTTGGTGAAGTGGGGGTTTGGAACCCATACCGAGACCGGTTCGCATGTGCGCAAGTGTGTGCGCATGTGTGTGCGCATGTGTGTGCGCATGTATGTGCGCATGTGTGTGCGCATGTATGTTGATCTCCCTTCGCACCACGCAGTAGCCCACCGCCCTAATCGGAGGTGCGGGATATGTACGGCGCGACAGAAGTTCAACACACATGAAATCGACATCACTCGCAAACACTCATGATGTTAATAACCGCGGCCGGGAATCGAACGCAGGTGGTGTTAGGTTCATAGCGCAGTGCGGGGACCTCTCTAACCACCGCTCCGCCAGTTTTTGGACCTCGTGCCATTTCCCATTCCAGTCGGGAATGTTGCTCCGCTGGGCATCGACCGCCCATTATGGCTGCCCGACGTTTCATCACCACGTGCCGCATGTCGGAGGTTCTTCAGGAACTGAATTCCGACGCGAAACGTCGAACATCGAGCGAGGGAATCAAAGGGCACCGTAAAGGTTTACAGCTGATCGGGTCAAGTTTTCTTCAAATGCCACCACGTGATAGAATGTGCGACGGGCAGTACGGATGATTGATGATCCAACACTCACTGATTCACTCGTGCCGTGGTCAGTCGCCTCTCTGTCACTCTTCTCTCTCCACTGCCGTGGTCGCTGTTCGCGTGAGCTTCACTCGTTTCATGCACACTGTGTTCAACCACCACCACCACCACACTCCAGGTGACGAGAACACACTCACTCAACCGACCGCTCACCCAGGCAGTCAACCGCTCACCCAACTCACCACACTGCAGGCCACACAACTTCTCTCTCTCTTTGCTTCTTCCCTTGCACCGCTCCACTTGCAATTCTCCCTCCCAACATCGTCTCTTTCCCCACGTTCTCATAACAACCCCGCTCTCTTGCAGACACATGCTGACCCTCGATACGTGCTGTTTGTTGCTTGCCGCTCGACGTTTTGGGCGAGCGCTTAGCGACCCTGATTCAACCACAAGAGAAGCGAAGGGTAATCCCATTTTCCTCGGGGTTAAATATTTGATGTCCTTTAAAAACCACGAAAAAAAATCCCTCCTCCTATTCAATTCAAATCGCCCCCTCCCGCTATAGCTGGACCCTTCATCCCCTCTGCACCCCCCCACCACCTCCACAACCCCCGCCGCAAGGGGGTAGGGGTGCGTGACTAATTGACGGAGAGGGAAGACCGCTGCGGTCTGGTTGTGTGGTGGGTTTTTGTGCCGAGGGAACGGCCACGGAATCTCACAAGCGGGGGGCGGGGGGGCGGGGGGCGGGGGCGGGGGGTGGCGGGGGGCGGGGGGGGCTCAGCACGGGGCCTCGTGGGCCTCTCGAACGCATCGAGACAGCGACGTCCACTTTGACACTCGCAGTGGGACATGCGGCGTTGGCCTTGAACAATTACAACAACAACAACAACGACGACAACAACGACAACAACTACAACGACAACAACGACGACAACTTCAACTACAACAACAACGACGACAACAACGACGACAACAACAACAACATCAACGACAACAACGACTACAACTACGACAACAACGACTACAACAAAAAGACAACAACGACAACAACAACGAAACATAATCAACCCAAACCGGCTACACCCCCCCCTCCCTCGACACGGCTACAATCACCGCGTGTAAACGCATGACGTGTCCAAGCGAAGGTGGCTATATTTGTCCACATTCATTTATTTGACATGCAATTTTTTACGTTTTTTAAAATATTTTACAAAAGTCGTGTCTTCTTGGTTCTTTCGGTAAAGTCACGTAGAAGGCAAATAATAAAATAATAAAAATAAAACATAATAAAATACAATTCTCACGACGTCTGAATGAACGCTGTCTTTCCGACAGACCTGTTCTTCACCTGAGGACGGCTGCTTGCGGTTGTGGCCGAAACGTCGTGAGAATTGTATTCTATTATGTTTTATTTGTATTATTTTATTATTTCCCTTCTACGTGATGACTTTACCGAAAGAACCAAGAAGATGAATCGCTGCAGTCACGAAAGCTTTACATCGAAATTGAAGTGTCTGCAGGTGATCATTCCGACAAAGCTCCATTCTTAAAGTGCGATCATATTTCTCACATTGGTAAACACAATTAAGGTATGCGTGCCTGCCACAATTAATACTAATTGATACTCGCAACGTGCCTTCGCCACCGCACAGTATCGGCTCCCTTCTACGTGACTTCACCGAAAGAACCAAGAAGATGAATCCCTGCAGTCACGAAAGCTTTAAATCTAAAAAGAAGTCGTGTCGTAATAAAGTCAATAAAAAGAGAGACATAAACGCAACCTGTGCACGACCTTCGTGCTACGAAGTGCGGTGACTGCTGCTGAGACACTGGTCGCGCTCAGCGGCCACAGTGTTGCTTGTCCTCAACCAATGCGGCTCCAATTCTGCACTCCGAGAGCGCCGTGCGCGTGTGCCGATGTGTTGCGTTAAACATACTTTGACATATATTTACATGCATGTTTAATACGATGGAGGCGGATTTTGTCCAAGTTATATTCTCCACAACGACGCTAAAGACGACGTTGTGTTACGTCCAACAAAGAAGGGCCATTGCTCGAAACGTCGCCTCTATTACACATGGTTTTCATTTCATGGTCGTGAAGCAACCATGATCAACTGAACGTACGAGTGCTATTCCGGTGATATCACTTGATCGTAACTTTAAAGTATGTTGTTTTATTCACTAATCTATCAAAGCTTCCAAACTCGTATGTGGGATCGCCCGAAACTCACATTCTGGATACGTAGCTACCAGACGAGATCCTCGTGCGTATGGCTTATTTATCCTTTGAAGTGAAAGCCATCGTGTGTGGGTGTGTTGTCTATGCAGTGAGACAGTCAGTGGATTGTGCCTGGTTCCTGTCCGTGACCTGCCAGCGGGCCCATGACACTTCACGTGAACTCAAAGTGCACCTAGCCTGGCACAAGCGCCGTGGTGATGTCCCCGCCTATTAGTGGTGAACGGCGTTGTTGTTGCTGTTGTTGCTGTTGTTGTTGTTGCTGCGTACAGGGAGTAGTGGCGCAGCGGTGCGTGCACTAACCCAGTCAACATCAGGAGCGAGTAACACCCGAACCGGTTCGGATTAGTGCTACTCATCCGTAAATGAGTACCTGTTGCAACTCATCCGTAAATGAGTGCCTGTTGCAACACATCAGCACTGGGGAGACGGAGACCAGGGATACGTGGTGCTTACCCCACTCCCTCCCCTTCCCACCGCCCAGTGTTGTACTTCATACAGACCTTAATAGGCACTCGCTAACAGCAAGTGTCCCCTGACAGTCTCTTAAAGGCTAAAGAGCAGTGGTTTTTAACCTATTACCGCAGCCGGCGCCCCATTGGTTCTCAACCGTTAAACAATGTGTGATGTCAATACATGTAGAGGTTTGATGAAACAAAGTAAGTTGCTTAACTTGTGTTTTCGAGTATTTTCCTTCGAAAAAAATCTGGCCTCAAGTCCCGCATCCCCAGAAAGGGCATCCCGCACCCCCAGGGGGGTGCAGCGTGCACCACAGGTGAAGAAGAAGAACCACTGCAATAGAGGGGTCTTTGTGCTTGTGTGCTGCTGCTGCTGTTGTTGTTGTTGTGTGTATGTGTGTTGTTGGCCATGTTAATGGCTCTTCCTTCTCTTCCTCCCATTGTGCGCCCTCCGCTTTACACGCAGCGCGGACAGAACGAGCCCTGCAGCATGAAGCCTTTGACAAACATAAGCCAGGGGTCACGGAGGGTCAGCCCCTTTGTGTGTAGGGCCCTTTATGCTGTGGTACAGCAAGCCTTAACAAGCGTCGGATTATATTAAAGAGACTAAATGTTGATCCGCTTTATTTAAGCGAATTACTTAAACTAGCAGAGGAGAGAGGCGGTGTTGTTTTAGAAGGGCACTTTTTTAAATACACACACATATATATATAAAACAGTAGCATGATAGCCGCTATCACGCGTGGTCCAGAAACGCCAGCGGTCATTCGCGAACAGATACGGAACTAAAACTGGAAATACGCAAAGAGGCTGGGAGAGACGCATGTTTGAAATAACATGGAGAGACAGAGCGAGCAACATGTGGATTATACTTCGATTTAAAGCTTTCGTGACTGCAGGGATTCATCTTCTTGGTTCTTTCGGTAAAGTCACATACAAGGGAAATAATAAAAAAAAATTAAACATAATAAAATACAATTCTCACGACGTTTCGGCAAAGAACACGAGCAGCCGTCCTCAGGTGAAGAACAGAGCTGTCGGACGCTGTTTTTCCGACAGACTTGTTCTTCACCTGAGGACGGCTGCTTGCGTTGTGGTCGAAACGTCGTGAGAATTGTTCTATATGATGTTTTATTTTTATTATTTTATTATTTTCCTTCTACGTGCCTTTACCGAAAGAACCAAGAAGACGTGGATTATACTTCGTGCGCAGGTTCAGAGCATCATCCAAATTGTACACAAAGTGGGCTTGGGAAGGACGCGTTGTGGCTGGAATGGATGATGGCCGATGTAAAATATTCATCGTAATAATAACAACAGAGCCGCAGCCAAGTAGCGGAACGCGTAACCAACAGGACGTCAACGGTGGAGAGATGGAGCGATGACAGCGGTTCGTATGCAGGGGTTGGGCGGATTTATACATCGCGGGATCGGCCATGAGAGGTGACTGGCAATTGCTTGGGGAGGTCTTCATCCAGCAGTCGATTGACCATGGCTGATGATGACAAGGCGAGTAATTGATAAATATACAAACACGCATTTGTCTGTCTCTCTCGCTCCAAGACCACAACTAACACATGCTTATATTTCAAATTGTGAATAAGCCATCATGAATGTGCCTGATCTTTGTGGGATCTCAAAAGTGAATTAGAGTCAATCCCGATTGGTGCTTAGATGGGAGAATGCCTGCAACACCAGGTGATATCAGCTTTGGTCATGAGGTGTAGCCGGAACATAGAGGTCCACCAATGGATTATTGAATCTGTCTGTGTGGAGAAGCTTTGAGTGTGACACCTTCGTAAATGGGTTTTCTCCCACGTGTCTCCAGTTTAGCATCCCACACGACGGCTAACACCTCATGGGACGGGACCGTCATGAACAAGGATTTTGAAACTCAGTGAGGCTTTCCTATATGGTAAACAAATGCCATTATTATTGTAGTCTCAAATTCAAGTGCACCAATCATTTTCTGACTTAAAAAAAAAATCTGCAAAAACCCCACTCATATGCATGGTTGCTGTGACGACTTCCAGCATGCGTTAGTCTCCGTAAGTATTTGATCATCTGTACGGAAGGAGGCTGGCATCTGTCCGAAGAAACGGTGTAAGCTCCTGGGTTGGACCTCAAAGTTCGCGTGCAACCGTTGGATCAATTTGTTGGGGTTCCTCTCTGGGATCAGTCGCCTTTGCAGCGACGCAGCTTCACGCGACAGACATCGCGACCTGCGTGTTGCGGACACATGGACGGACAGAGGGACAACGCTAGCCCTTGCAAGCTCTCAACCTTAGTTGGTGAGCCCTAAAAAAATAAAAATTAAGCAAACGGGGGAATCATGCCCGCTGTTCATGCAGTCTGGTGTTTTAATGAAGCGGTGTTGTGTTTAAAATCAGTGTTCTTCAATGCAAGACCCGCGGCTTACTGGTGGCCTTTAGTGCGGCCCCTGAGATGCGGCCCCCGACAATACACATCACGTGACAACACCCCACCACATTGTGTTGTCAAAACCCAATGGTTTCAAATATGTGGCGACTCTCACACTGACGATGTATTATCGGCGAAAATGCACTCACCCCCCCCCTCCCCCCTTCTCTGAAAATTAGTAAAGAACACTGTTTTAAATAAAAGTGCATGCCACCAGGACAGATCAAAGACATACCGTGCAAAACCAAACCTCCCCACGGCATTCCAGCGATGTGCAAGCCGACGTTATTATTGCAAAACAAAGTCACCCTAATCTTGTGAAGAAGCATTCCGAGTACATCCTCGCGTGCGTGAAGCCCGCGCGCCGCTCCGTGTCATCCCTTGAGCACAACCGGGCGGATTTATTTCTTTAAAACCAGGAATAAAAGGCACGCACACGCGTGGATTCCAATATACGTGCGTTGCATGGAAACATCTACATTTTTGTTTTTTTAGGAACACTGACTACTGGAATAAGTGTCTGCATCTTCTTGATTCTATCGGTAAAGTCACGTAGAAGGGAAATAGTAAAATAATAAAAATAAAACATAATAAAATAAAAAAATTCTCACGACGTCTGTTTCTTCACCTGAGGACGGCTGCATGTGTTGTGGCCGAAACGTCGTTAGAATTTTTATTTTATTATGTTTTATTTTTATTATTTTATTATTATTTCCCTTCTACGTGAATTTACCGAAAGAACCAAGAAGATGAATCCATGCAGTCACGAAAGCTTCAAATCGAAATGTAAGTGTCTGCAGGTGATCATTCCGACAAAGCTCCGTTCTTAAAGTGCGATTATATTTCTCACATTGGTAAACACAACAAAGGTATGCGTGCCTGGCACAATGAATACTAATTGAAACTCGCAACGTGCCTTCGCCACCGCACAGTATCGGCTCCTCTCTCTCGTCTAGAGAGTGGGAACGACTCGAGGGCGCGAGGAGGAACCGCAGACGAGCGGTGAGGATCTGGCACCACCCACAGTTGCCCAAGCTCTGCGGTCCTCAATATATAGAGGTATTGGCGGCCAATTAATGAGTGTTGAATTATTGAAGTGTGGACCAGAATGGGCGGCGGGGGGGGGGAGTAGGGGTTGTTGAGGGGGTCACCCATTTAATTCCGAGCGCGAGATGCCAAAACCACGCTCCGCCACTGCCCTGGCAGTGTTAAGCGAAGCGTGAAGTCGCGGCGGTGATTAATTAACGGAGGATTGCGGCCCCACGCTCACTCGGCGGCGGCGGCAACAACGAGAGGGGTGGTTCCATTGCGTGGGAGTTGGTATTTTGTCACGTGCGTATTGGGTCCTTTGTAGAACAGTGACGCGGTGGATTTGAAGCTTTCGTGACTGCAAGGATTAATATTCTTAGGTTTGTTCGGTAGAGTCACGTAGGTAAAAAAAATTAAATTAATAAATGTAAAATAAAAATAAAATAAAAATCACGACGTTTCGGAGGCAACACAAGCTTCCGTCTTCAGGTGGAACCGTCACAGCACGATAGCTGTATCAGTCACGTAGGTAAAACTTTTTAATTAATAAAAACTATCGTACTGTGACGGTTCCACCTGAAGACGGAAGCTTGTGTTGCCTCCGAAACGTCGTGATTTTTATTTCATTTTTATTTTACTTTTATTAATTTCAAATTTTTTACCTACGTGACTTCACCGAAAAAACCTAAGAATAGTGACGCGGTGGTTGGCGCGCTGCGCTACGATTTCGCACACACGAGTTCGAGGCCCCGCTCACGGCCAACACCAGTGACGATTATCTGAACCAGTCCTGGTTGTCTGAGTAGCTGGTGCGGTGTGTAAAATATCAGCAAAATGTGACGTCACGTAAACATGCGCAACTTTAAATAAATATAGAATTGTTATAACAACAGTAATTGTTATAACAACACTCCTACAACATCAGAGTGCAGCGGCACATTAAATACGCACTACAATGACAATAGTTTAAAGCCATTTGAAGCATGTTTTATTTTCAAAATGGAAATATGGTTTTGGGGGGGGCAGAGCTTTGTGACGTCATATTTGAGGGGGGGTCTGACTTTTTGTGACGCCGTGTGACGAAGGGGGGGGGGGGAGGGTCAAAAATCGTCAAAAATTGCGTGACGTCATTTATGGACGGCCCCAATGACAAGTGCCCTGTCCGCTCGCTGCGTACACACGGCGACAGTTTGGTCTCTCGAAGGTGGGGGGGGGGGGGGAACGGATCTCCTCCCCCGTTCCAGCCCCCCAATTGACTCCCACCTACCACTCTGAGTCAGAGCCACCAGCAGCAGCGCCACCCACAGCTACAAAGGTCGACGCTGCACAATGAATGGGAGCGCTAAGGGCCGGCCCGCCGGTGGTCGGACTCGAGCGGCCTTTATGTGGGCCCTTGCGTGGGCGAGACGAGTCCCGGGCTGCGTCACCGGTTTGCTTCGTCGGGTTTTTTGGGAATTGTTGTTTGAGCGCTGGACAAAGGGGGGCCCTTAACCCTAGCCCCCCCACCCCCCCCCCCACCCCCCGCCCCCCACATAATTCCTCCGACTCACCAAGGCGCAATTTAAGCGGCGCATTCCAGCGCGCTCTTTGGCTGCCGCAGTATTCGGGGTAAGTGAAAGAGGCGAGGAGGCTGCTGGGAGGTTGTGGGGGGGGATTAGGGGCTTCATTGGTACTGGATAGAGGAGAAATAAAATAGAAGAAGATTCGCCCCAAAGGACGCCCAACCTCGGAGATGGAGGGAAGAGATCGGTTCGAGTGAGATTGGATTGAGACATCGCGCGGCAAGCGTGGGAGATACAGAGGTCGTGTTAGGAGGACTTCATCCAGCGGTGGATAGACCACGGCCCATGATGGGCGGCGTGGGATGAGTGAGTGAGTGAGTGCGTGCGTGTGTGTGGGTGTGCAGTGAGTGAATGTCGACACGAGATCGTAACTTGTCGTTGAGACGTTGTGAGCGAGGCTGCGGCTGCCCCGTGTGTGTGTGTCGAGACAAAGACTCTGTGTGTGTCTCTCTCTCACTCCGGGCTCTGCGCTCGCCAACATTGACAATCGTGGCTAATGCAGTCACTGGACATGAACCAACTTGGCATTTCACCATTGAATAACCCACGCACCCACTAGCCCCGTGCCCCCCACCCACACACCCACCACACAATCCAACTCAACCCCGACGATTCAATTAATTCAAAATAATCCTTGACGTCGTTGTTGTTGATTGTACATCAGACAATGAATTCATAAACGGACCATGTCTCCTTCACGTGTAATCCGTCTCTCCGCGTGAACAAAACACACTCGTCCAGCATTACTTTGCACGACCCATCAGCCGCACGGCCTTCCGTGTGCGCGTTACTTTCAGCAGCATCTGTTCGAGGTGGAGGCAACGCTCGGCACCGGCTGAGTGGTCGCTTGCCCAGTGGTGCAGTGATCCGCCTCGCAGCTTCAACAAGCCACGATATTCCTTTGTCAAGGCGCTCTTCCCCCTTCAACCCAGCTTAAATATACGCTGCCAAGCTGGTGGTGTTCAGTCAGACGCTGTCTTTCCGACAGACCTGTTCTTCACCTGAGGACGGCTGCTTGCGTTGTGGCCGAAACGTCGTGAGAATTATTTTATTATGTTTTATTTTTATTATTTTATTATTTCCCTTCTACGTGACTTTAGCGAAAGAACCAAGAAGATGAAGCCACGAGATGACTGCATTGCTCCATCTCGACGGCGAACGTCCCACCGACCTTGGTCAGCTATTCCGTCGTTAGACTCGATCACGGATCACCGTCACCATCGTTATCATCCGAGTCTTGGTCAGAATCAAAAGCTGCTCACGCTTGCGAGGCCCACAAACTGTGATGTGCAACTCTCATTAGTTCACAAACTCGCTCAACTCTTTCGACCATCCAATCAACCGATCAATCGACGGGACCTAATTAGCGGGCCGGATGAAAGGCGTACCGGGAAATGAAATCCCGTGCTAATCGGTCGTCAACGTACGGAGGATGGACAATAGACTAAATACAAGACAGTAGTTCGAAAGAAAATGAGTTTTTTTTCTAGATCTAAAAGCGCAAAGCTCCAGTCGCTTCCTAATATCGGGAAGCAGGAGCGTTCCAGACGGCCGCAGACGGGCGCAGACGGGCATCTGAAAGCGCGCGATGCGGCGGCCGTCTTTGTTCGATGGCCAGCCAGGATCCGCTGATGGGAGGACCGGAGTTTGCGTGATGCCATTAAGCTGCGTGCCTTCTCTAAACCACGTGTTCCTCTTTCTCTCTCTCAATATGTCATGACGATCGAGCGTCTTCCCATGCTTCCCCCATGCTTATTTTCATTCCCTCCCTTGACTGCCACTCCCGTCACTAGACCTCCGTCGGGCACGTACGGTGCGATAGAAGTTCAACGTAAAGACTTAATAGACTGTTGGGGCAAGTGCTGTTAGCGAGCATCTATGAAGTCCGGCACGGTACACGAGGGGGTTGGTGGCCAAACACCACGCCCGGCCGCCTTTGTCTCCTCAGTGGCGATGTTTTTTTTAACACACCGCACCAGATACTCATTTTTGAGGCTGAGTCGACTTAGGGGAGGCCCAATATCGGTTCTGATAATCTTCACTGGTGTTATCCGTGAGCGGGAATCGAACTCGGGTCGCCGGGTTCGTAGCGCAGCGCGCTAACCGCTACACCACCGTTCCCCACAACATAAACACATACGTACACACACATACGTACACATACGTACACACACATACGTACACGCACATACGTACACACACACAGGTACACACACATACGTACAATCCTGTCACGAAAACGCGTCCAGTCCGCACCAGCAGCTTCCGAAACTGGCCCGAACTAAATTTCCTTGCAAACGAACTGCAGTCAGTTCCTGCAGAAGCTTCCAGCACGTGGGAGCGAAACGTCGGACATCGTGCCGAGCGAACAATGGGCGGTAACAACCAGGAAAAAAAATATAGAAATACGCGCGCGAGAGTGAGAAACTGGGTGTCGGTTTCATTGACTCGGTCAGCGCGTGGTGCCCTCTGCTGGGTAGTAAAAAACAATTCAACACTCGTCAGCACCAGCGTTAGTCGGCCTGCACTAAAGCCAACACATTTTTTTTTATTAAATCCTTTATATTAAGTTCGCTTGCTTGCTTGCTTGCGTGCTTGCGTGCTTGCTTGCTTACGACCGTGCAAATCTTTCGGTCGTTTTTTAACCCACTTCCCGTGATCCAATCGAGCTGACATTTTGCACACAGACTCGTTGTGCGTGACAATTAATGTTCGTGAAATTTTTTTCCAAAATTTTACACTTATTAGGACAAAAAAAATTAGATTTAATTACCAATTGCTTAATTGTGCCATGCAATCATCTGACCCATAGGTGGCAGCCATCTCAAGCCAGAGGACGAGAGGACTCTAGCCGCCACGCATATAAAGGATTTATAGTGAAAAACTTTGTTTTTACGGGTTATACTTGTTATGCAATACGTAGACCGCAATAGTTGGCGACGTTTCTGACAATAGGCCTTAGTTGCACTCAGGATGAAATGAATTGCCACGATTGTGTCGCGAATCGATGCTCTTTTCTTCCACCCTTGTGACTGCAGCGGCCTCTAGGGGCATACATATTCGCCTGGACCTCGCCCCACTAAGTACAAGTCATCGATTTATCGATCCCCTCATCGACGAAGCCCCCCTCACCACCCCCCAAACCCCGCGCCGCACGCGGGCGTGGTTTGACCATACTTCACCACGCTGGTCAGTGCAGGTTGGCTTCGCGTATCTCACTCGCCACTGATGGTGGCCGTGGGTGGGCATCATTCAACGCCGTCCGCTTAAACGTTCATCGCCCAGTGCGCTAACCGCTGCACCACCGCTCCTCTCCCGGTGCATGTACGAGAGAGTACACGAGTCTCGCAGAATGGATTCGTGCACACCGCTCGATGCGTTTCCAACGATTCGTCTGTATGTGTGTATGTTGCATGTGTGTATGTTGTATGTGTGTATGTTGTATGTGTGTATGTTGTATGTGTGTATGTTGAATGTGTGTATGTTGTATGTGTGTATGTTGTATGTGTGTATGTTGTATGTGTGTATGTTGTATGTGTGTATGTTGTATGTGTGTATGTTGCATGTGTGTATGTTGTATGTGTGTATGTTGCATGTGTGCATGTTGTATGTGTGTATGTTGCATGTGTGTATGTGTGTATGTTGCATGTGTGTATGTTGCATGTGTGTATGTTGTATGTGTGTATGTTGCATGTGTGTATGTTGTATGTGTGTATGTTGCATGTGTGTATGTTGCATGTGTGTATGTTGAATGTGTGTATGTTGAATGTGTGTATGTTGCATGTGTGTATGTTGCATGTGTGTATGTTGCATGTGTGTATGTTGCATGTGTGTATGTTGCATGTGTGTATGTTGTATGTGTGTATGTTGCATGTGTGTATGTTGCATGTGTGTATGTTGCATGTGTGTATGTTGTATGTGTGTATGTTGAATGTGTGTATGTTGTATGTGTGTATGTTGCATGTGTGTATGTTGAATGTGTGTATGTTGCATGTGTGTATGTTGAATGTGTGTATGTTGCATGTGTGTATGTTGCATGTGTGTATGTTGCATGTGTGTATGTTGAATGTGTGTATGTTGCATGTGTGTATGTTGAATGTGTGTATGTTGCATGTGTGTATGTTGCATGTGTGTATGTTGAATGTGTGTATGTTGTATGTGTGTATGTTGAATGTGTGTATGTTGTATGTGTGTATGTTGTATGTGTGTATGTTGAATGTGTGTATGTTGCATGTGTGTATGTTGCATGTGTGTATGTTGCATGTGTGTATGTTGAATGTGTGTATGTTGTATGTGTGTATGTTGCATGTGTGTATGTTGTATGTGTGTATGTTGCATGTGTGTATGCTGTACGTTCGCGCGCGAGGTTCCAGAAGCTACAGTAAGCTCAGGGGTATTTATAACCGCACCGGGAACCCCTTCGCGGTGCGCGTGCCCCCTCTGAACACAGCAAAGTGTTTGTTTGTTAACGCGTGTGGGGGGGGGGGCGGCAGAGTGGGGGGGGGGGAAGAAGTCGCCTTTGATGTTAGAATCACAACTCTCGTGCACTCTGGAGAAGGAGGTTCCCAGGGGTGGTGACATTCCTAGGGCATGGCAAACAAGCACGCACACAAAGATCCCTCTTATAGCATCGAGATAATGTTGGGGCAAGTGCTGTTAGCGAGTAGCACCCGTTAAAGGCCGGAACGGCACACGAGGGGGTGGGTGGTCAGCACCATGCCTGGACGCATTTGTCTACCCAAATGCTGATGTTTTACGCACCGTACCAGGTACTTATTTAAGGCTGAGTCGACCTAGGGAAGGCCCAGGAGCGGTTCAGATATGTGCCACTGTTATTGTGTGTACTGTGTGTGCTACTCGGCATGCAGCTGCATCGTGCGGTGAATTGTGAGTTGGGTGAGTGTACCGGTCCATGCAACGCGAATTCATATTGCGTGCCCATTTTTTTTTGGAACGCATCTACTACCGCATGAAGGAAGGGAAACCTGCATCATCGTTATCGTCGTCAATAGATGTCGTGGACTCGGTGTTCGGCGGAAGAAGTGGGGACTTTAACGGACTGCAGGTTTGCACCACGAGATGGCAGCAGTGTTCAACTCGTCCGCGATGAACTTCGCGATCGGTGGCAGCAGGGGCGACCCACGTGGGTTTGCTTCCACCCATCCGAAGTGAGGCAATGACGCGTGGGCATTGCGCGTCACGACTATTTTTAAAAATATAAAAAAAAAATATTTTACCAGGTAAGGCCCACCGAGCTGTATAGCTCTTTTTCAGAAGCGACCTGTCCACGAATGATGGTTCAAAGAAGCGGCTTATCATATGCTTGGTTCTCTCCGTAAAGTCACGTAGAAGGGAAATAAAAAAAAATATATATATAAAGAACAATAAAATTTTCACGACGTTTCGACTGCAACACAAGCACATTTTCTTGCTGTGGATTTCACACCCGATGACGATTGCTTGTGTTGCAGTCGAAACTTAGTGAGAATCTAATTGTTTTTTATATTTGTATTTTATTATTTCCCTTCTACGTGACTTTACCGAGAGAACCGAGCATATGATTTCCTGCAGTCACGAAAGCTTTAAATCATAATTTAAGTGACTTATCATCAATTGTAAATTTATAGCACAGCTAAATACTCGACAACGCATTGTTGATTCTACATGTGGAGGGAAAAGCCGGAGGACCCGGAGAAAAATCCACGCGACCACGAGGAGAGAGAACACGCAAAACTCCAAATATACAGCAGGATCGAACCCACGACCTCCTGCATACCAGGCGAGGACGTAACGCCTGTGCAATGCGCATCGCAAACTATCAGCGGACACATTTGCTGGCATCAGACATCCACATCGGCTACCATTTAGGACATAATCAGAATCAGAATCTTTATTTAGACTGCAGGTAGGAATCCGATGAGCTATTAAGCTCTTTTTCACATATGTCCGGTTGGGGCACGGGAGTCAGCGAGTTCAATCCAACTACAACAAACAATACAAAGAACGGTGCATGAGCAAGATAGAGAAAAGGTAATCATACTCTTTGTTTTTTTCTGTAAAGTGACGTAGTTAAAAAATCTAATAAAATAAATGAAAACAACTCAATTAAATCACGACGTGTAGCGAAAGACGCTGTCTTTCCGACAGCCCTGTTCTTCACCTGAGGACGGCTGCTTGCTTATTATGTTTTATTTTTATTATTTTATTATTTCTCTTCTACGTGACTTTACCGAAAGAACCAAGAAGATGAATCCCAGCAGTCACGAAAGCTTTAAATCGAAATTTAATTTAGTTGTTTTCATTTTTTTTTTGATGTTTTTACCTACGTCGCTTTAACGAAAAAAAACAAAGAGTATGAATCCTTGCAGTCACGAACGATTTAAATCTAGCAAAGGTAATCAATTCGCTAAAAAATAAATATAAACAAAGCACAGAAGTAAACATGGCACACGTGCATTCATTCCCGTCGGTTTGTTAAAACAAATAGATATTCGCTGTCAGCGTTTCTTCTCGCTCCGCGCTATGATGCGGCCCGGCTCTCAGTTCGATTCCCTCGACCCACGGCTAACATAGGTGCCGAGTGATGATCTGAACGCCTCCCCCCTCTCACTCACCTCCAACCTACTGCCCTTCACCAACCTGCACTGACCAGCGTAGTGAAGTCTGGTCCATTGAAAGCGACACGTGGTGAGGACACCTCCATTCTCATAGCACGTGCGTGGGCGCTCTGATTTTTGTGCTTGTGAAAAAGGGCCATTACCCGAAACGTTATCCATTAGATATATTTATCCCATGTTAAGGCCACACAATTATTGTTGTTGTTGTCTGTGCTTTGGTGCACCACTGCTGTCCACAGCAGCAGCAGCAGCATCACCACGCGTTTGATTATAGAGTAATCCTTTGTTTTACAGCAACTCAATATAAGGATATTCGCTGTAACCTAACTTCGATATATGTTACGTGAAATTCGCACTTACGGAATTTTGAATCGTTAAAAACATTGCGACTTAATAGTATGCTTAAAAATGTTTTTGATGCTTTCTTAAGTGTGATATTATCACATCTTGGGGTGGAATATTTTCCGTAGGTACGCATCTATAATAATATAATGGGATTCAATGGGAAAATAGGATTAAATAATTCTAGATTTGAAGCTTTCGTGACTGCAAGGATCCATACTATTAGGTCTTTTCGGTAAAGTCACGTAGGTAAAAAAAAATATAAATAAAATAATAATAATAATAATAAATGAAAATAAATCAATTAAATCACGACGTTTCGGTATCTTGTATCTTGATACAGTAAATTTGGCTGTGACGGTCCCACCTGAAGACGGAGACTTGTGTTGCCTCCGAAACGTCGTGATTTAATTGATTTATTTTCAATTATTATTATTGTATTTCTATTATTTTTTACCTACGTGACTTTGCCAATAAAACCTAATAGTAGGATTCGATATACGAAATTTCGATTCACGGCCAACGTTTCAGGAACACATCTGTTCCGTATATCGAGGAATGTCCGTATAGTATTTGGTTCACCTCTTTTAACATCAAATAGACTTACAACACTCCGTGTAACAGTGACTAACATCAAAATACAATATAAACAGTGACAATTATTTACCCAGGAAAGACGCGGGTGAGCCTCAAGACTCGTTGTGCAGGAGGGTCCTGCTACACTGGGCGCCACGATGGCGCGATGTGAACTACCTCGCCTGGTCTACAGGAGGTCGTGGGTTCGATCCCGACCCTGACGCCTGCTGTATATTTGGAGTTTGCGTGTCTCTCTCTCTCTCGTGGATTTGTAGCGTTTAATATCATTTGTTTGCTGGTGACTGTGTATTTGATATCGAAATCGCCTCCAGTGCTGTTGCTGCTGGCGTCAATAAAAGTTGTTTAAAAGTCAAAAAAGTCTCTCGTGGTCGTGTCGATTTGTTGTCTCCGGGTCCTCCGGTGTTTCCCTCCACGTCTATGCGATACACAACCACCTCGCCGAGCTAACATTTGTGGCCAAGACGCTTCTAAAAAAGAGCTGTACAGGTTCAGTGGGCCTTAACCGTTAAACTAAAAATATATAGTTTATAGTTGTTTGTAAAAGTTTTTTTTCACTTTACACTAGGATGGTTCGTTACGTTTCCGTTTTCTTTGCTTCGTGTGCGAGTGAACTGTAGACTGAAGTGCACGGAGATAACCCCGGCTACAATCCGTAACGACGCCGTCTTATCTTCAGCCCACTCACCCCCGAGAGAGAGACAGCGTGTCTCTCTGTACACACACACAGATGGAGATACCCCGTGGAGCTCACACAGATTGTTGTGGAAAGTTAAATTAAGCACAAAGACACATATGCCGCCTATAGCATTTACAAGTGTTGGGGCAAGTGTTGTTAGCGAGCACCTATTAAGACCTGTACAGCACACGCGGAGGGCGTGTGGTCAACACCAGCACGCCCGATCGCCTTTGTCTGCCCGGTGCTGATGTTTTACACATCGCACCGAGTCACCCGTTTTCAAGGCTGAGTCGACGCAGGACCGATTCAGATATTCGTCACTGAATGTCATCACGGCTCTTCACCGGGTCTCGCAGCGCAGCGTGCTAACCACTACACTACCCCGCTCCGCACAAGCGCAAGGACACGGTGCACACGCGCACACACACACACGCACACACACGCACACACACACACATGCACACACGCTCGCACACACACGCACACACGCACACACACACACGCACACACACGCACACACACGCACACACGCACACACACGCACACACACACACGCACACACACGCACACACACACGCACGCACACACACACACACGCACACACACACGCACACTTACCCCGGCACACTCACACGCACGCACACGCACACACGCACGCATATCCCTCTCGCCGACCTGAGCATTTGTGCCGCGTGTCATGAACGCTCTTGAGCTGCGGCCACGGAGAGAGTCACGCAACGGAGGCGCCCGCTGATGTAAAACAATGCCCCTCGTGTTTGTTTAAGTGGCGCTCAAGGGATGACTTCAGCGTTTCTATTCGCGAGCGCGTGTTTGTCGTCGTGGTGGTGGCGAGCGGTGGCGCAGCGGTTAGCGGACTGCGCTACGAACCCCGGCGACCCCGAGTTCGATTCCCACTCACGACCAATAACAGCGGCGAATAATTGAACCGGACCTGAGCCTTCCCTAGGA
The DNA here is from genome assembly GCF_965212315.1 of Lampetra planeri. NCBI lineage: Eukaryota > Metazoa > Chordata > Hyperoartia > Petromyzontiformes > Petromyzontidae > Lampetra > Lampetra planeri. The sequence goes on from NC_136136.1 coordinate 6,337,742, forward strand.
GAGACTCAGCCTTAAATTAGTACCGTTGCCGTAATGTGGTGTGTATGAAAGGCCAGCACTGGGGAGACAAAGGCGACCGGGCGTGGTGTTGGCCACATCACCCCCTAGTGTGCTGTGCCGGCCTTCATGGGTGCTCTCGAACAGCACTTGCCCCAACAGTCTGTTAAGGCTAGACGGGGGGGGGATATTTGTCTTTACGTTATGTCTACTCACGTGTTTTTGTGTGTCCGTGTGAAGCACGTGTTTATGTTTGTGGTTCGCTCGCTCTCTGCGTTATTCCCAAACCTGCCACCCCCCCTCCCTACCTGAGTTCGATTCCCGGCCATGGCTCACATGAGCAGCGAGGCGATGATCTCAGCAGGGTCCTGTGGCCAAACACCCTTTATCCCCCGACGAACCCACGTTCACCAGCTTGGCGAAGTATGGTCATGCGACTCCGACAAGACATTGCTTTGGGGAAGCCAGTGGTTAGTGGAAGAAAAAAAAATCCGTCCGTCGTTATGAATATAATTGACATTATTAACGTTCATGTAACGTACACCGGGACCGTTAGACCACACGCAAAAGCCGAGGTTCATCCCCGTAAGATCCCCATATGATCCCCCATAAGACCTCTTCATCACATTTCCGCCAGAGATAACATTCGTGGTGCCGTTCGCTCCACGGGATTATCCCTCTCGAGGGCTGTGTCCGGGGGGGGGACGGGAGGTAATGCGATACGAGACAGCCGAGGCGAGGGCGGCTGGCGATGAATATCTCCCCCCTCGTTTCTACCGCTCGTCTTGAGACCCCGCTGCTGCGAGGGGAGAACTCCGAGCTGACATCGGAGCTCGTCTGCTCTGCATGACGAGCTCTCCGCTTCGTCGGGCGCGCGTCCTCCGTGGGCAACGTCGCTGCACCGCCGCGTCTCGTTTCACGTCGCATGTTTCACGTCGCCTAAGCTCAAGGCGCTTGACGTCGTTTAAATTAAATAAAAAAAAACACTCGGTAACGACAGCGGTGAGTGATCTAGATGGCAGGGGCAGTGTCAGGGCCGCGGAATGAGTGACTCCCGTTACAGAGGGCACGTGCGGGTGTGGGGGGGTGGTGGTCTCGAAAGGGCTATGGGGGAGGGACGGGACGGAGTGGAGGGGCGAGGGGAGGGAGGAGCAAGATCTGGTCCCCCCCCCCCAATGTGGACTCCATGGCTACGGCCTTGTTGTAAAGAGAAGTTGTAAGATATTTGTAAAGACAACGGTGCAGTGAACGGAACTCCAGGTCCCCCCGCATGTGGGGGGGAGCACCTTCGGGAGGTTCGGTGCGGCTTTGCTGAACGAGCTCCCGCCACGTTGAGCGCGAAACGTCGGACATCGTTGCCGAGTATTCCCACCGTATTCGCTCAGCGTCGTACAGAGGCGCGAGGAGGAACCACGGACGAGCGGGAAGGGCTGCTGCAGCCGCACGGTGAGCAGCCGGCGCTTCCAACAAACTGCCCAAGCTCCGCGGTCCTCTACATATATGTCGAGGTGGTTATCGGCCTGTATAGACGGTGGGGGAGGGGGGGGTCCACATTGCCACCGTTACCGCATCACTGTCGGCGAGTCGGGGGGGTTACGGCTCCTGGTCGTCAACGGAGTTTTGGAGAAAGGAATTGAGCCCGTCCTGACAAAAGAGCAATCTTAACTCCTGAGACTCGGCGAGGCTTTTTTGGCAGATGAATGAATAAATAAATAAGCACCTAAATAAATAAACAAACGATTGACTTTTTTTGGGGGGGGGGGTGGGGGTGGGTGGTTGGGGGGTTAAATCTCAGCGGGGCTCTTATCAGCTCGGCACATGGCGACACCGATAAGGACGCCACGTACGTTGCGTGCGGAGCGAGGCACAGGGATGGAGAGAGAGCGAGAGTGAGCGAGCGAGAAGGCCCTTCCTGTCCGCATCCATCGCTCGCCTCTGCGGCCCAAAGGTAACCGCCACGGGCTCGTCACTCACGCGGCACTAAGGGGGGCAAAGATTGCCCCGTCATGAAATCCACTAATCGTGGATGAAATCGACAGACGGTGGACTTTGGGTAAAGATCCGCGGGGGGTTTTTGGTCCCCCTCGAAACGCGAGCGACGCGCAACCGGCGCGAATCTGCGATGCGACGCGTCGGAGGTAAAGGGGGGGGGGGGGTTGGTGGATCACACGCGGATTTGTAAAACTCCCGAACCCGCGAGGCTGCGAGGTGGCCCCGCGATGGGAGCAAAGCAAAATTGTATCTCGGATCCAACTATCGTGGAGATTTGAGCGGTTATCTCGCTCGGTTGACGTCGTGGCGTTTCTTCGGGGTCCCCCAGGTTTCCCTGAACCGCGTGAAACGAAAACGGTGATTTCAAAGGAATTGGCCAAACATCCCAATTTAGCAGGACCCTCCCGAAAACGCGCCTTGAGACTCGGCGAGAATTTCCCTGATTAGACGGAGGGCCATATCGTGTACGGTATCGATGTTATTATTTGCCATATTTCACTCGTGTGATGTGCGTGCAAAGGTGTGCGTTGGTGTGCGTGAATGTGCGTGGGAGTGTGCGTTGTTTTGCGTGGGATCGTGAGTGTGTGTGCGTGGGTGTGTGTGGGAGTGTGGGTGGGAGTGTGCGTTGGTGTGCGCGAACGTGTGCGTGGGTGCATGAGTGTGTGTACGTGTGTGTGTGGGAGTGTGCGTGGGAGTGTGCGTTGGTATGCGTGAACGTGTGCGTGGGAGCGTGAGAGCGTGTGTGTGTGAGAGTGTGCGAGCGTGCGTACGTGCGAGTCTGCGTTGGTGTGCGTGGGTGCATGAGTGTGTGTGCGTGGGTGTGTGTGGGAGTGTGCGTGGGAGTGTGCGTTGGTGTGCGTGAACGTGTGCGTGGGAGCATGAGAGCGTGTGTGTGTGTGTGTGAGCGTGCGAGCGTGCGTGCGTGCGTGCGAGTCTGCGTTGGTGTGCGTGAGCGTGCGCGAATCGCGTGCGAGTGTGCGCGAGGACGTGGGGGTGTACGTGAGAGGCAGAGAGAGAGAGAGAGGGGGGCCGAGAGCGTGCGAGCGCGAGTGGCGTGCGAGCGACCTGGCCGTGCGCGTGCGTGCGTGCGAGAGGCAGCCAGGGCGCGGCCGTGAACTTTGTCCCCAACCATGACCCCGTGAACTTGGCTTGGCTCCTTTCGCTCCGCTCTCCCCCATCCACCACCCCCTCCCCACCCCCCACTGCTCCTGTTTTCTTTTTCCGAAATTTTCCTGATTCTTCAATAGCGGCTTCTCACGCAAACACGCAGCTTCCACACTTTGTTTACGTTACGGACCCAGACTCACTGGGGGTGACTGAATGCCCTCCACCCAAACCCTCCTACTGCGACGCCCCCGGTACACCCCGCCCACCCCCCTCTTTTCATCATCCTCCTCCCCACATCCCTCCTACACCCTTACAGCCACCCACCCACCCCTCGCTCCGCTCCCCCCGGATCGCTTTCTTTTCCTAAATTACACGCAAGAAGAATTATGACTGTGTGCGCTTTGTGGGCGCAAAGACCCCGGAGCGGAAACTGGCGCCCATCCAGAGCCCCCCCCCCTCTCTACCCCCCCCCCCCCAGTCGCCCCCCCCCCCTGTTTATGTCATTACGAGTAACAATAGCAGCGGCCACGGCTTTGTAGCCGAGTTTTCGAAACGGCCCGCGAACCGGACTTTGCAGGTGTCCCTTAACCAACCGGGCATTGCATCTCATTTAACCACCAAAGACAAATATCCCCCGTGTAGCCTTAACAGACTGTTGTGGCAAGTGCTGTTAGCGTGTCGTACCTATGAGGGCCGGCACGGCACACGAGGGGGTCGATGGCCAGCACCAAACCCGGCCGCTTTTTTATTTTAATCCCTCTTGGCGATGTTTACACACTGTTGAGTTGACCTAGGGGAGGCCCATTAGCGGTTCAGATAATCGTCACCGATGTTTGGCCGTGATCGAGAATCGAACTCGGGTCGCCGGGTTCGTAGCGCAGCGCGCGAACCGCTAGTTACACTACCGCTCCCCACTGTCTTATAACCGCCACCACCATCACCACCACCATCATCAACATTTTCCTATTATTTGGGTCTTTCGGTGAAGTCACGTAGATAGGTTCAAAAAATGTACTAAAAACTACGACGTTTCAATCGCAACACAAGCTATCATCATCAGGTGGAGATGACGACCGCTTGTGTTGCGATCGAAATGTCGTAGATTTTTTTGTTATTATTTTTTAACCTATCTACGTAACTTCACCGACAGACCCAAAGAATATGAATTCCTGCAGTCACGAAAGCTTCAAGTCAAAATCATCACCATTGTAATCCTTCGTCCACCCACTGCTGTACGACAAAGGCATCCTCAGTGTCCCACTGCACCACTGCCAACGCAGCCACAGCCACAGCCGCAAGCAGCAGCAGCAACAGCCCTCAAATCGCTGTGCGGGTCGGGGGTCACAGCGTCAGCCTCCGTCCCCGTCGAGTCAAATAAAAACCCCTCCAGCCACGCACACCGAGCGCCCGGGTCAGGCGCCACCTTGCAGAGCGATGACACGAGCCGCGGCGTTGGCTTCTTAGGCCAGAACCCCCCCCCCCCCCCCAAAAACAAACGACCCAGCCTCGCCCGATAGGAAAAACAAGCGCCCATGTTCACTGCATTGCGCACACAACTTCCTCCACTCCTATACGACGGTGGATGGAGGGAGGGTGGTTGGGGTACTAACTCGACAGGGGCTCTGGGATTAAACACAAAGCCCCCCCCCCCGCCCTCCCTCCCCCCGCCTCCTCCCCCCCCCCCCTTGGAGCCAACCATCCCTCCTCGTTATGGCAAGAGGCAGTGTTTGGTTATAATCTATAAAACGTTATGTTTAACAAAATAATTATATTGCAAAGTGTGCTCTTCATCATCTGCCAGGTGGTCCACGGAGAGAGAGAGCGAGAGAGAGATTGGGGGTCGATCCCAGTGCAGGGATTGGGGGGGGCCCAGGGTAGGGATTGGGGGGGGGCCCAGGGTAGGGATTGGGGGGGGCCCAGGGTAGGGATTGGGGGGCGATTCGATTCAGCAGCGAGAGGCGCAGACGCGACTCGAGTGCCCCACGGAAGTCGACGGCCGCGCGTGACAAACAAAAAGCAAAGCTACCCCGTGTAGCCTCTAACAAGACTGTTGGGGGGGGAGATTGGCAAGTGCTGTCAGCGAGCACCAATGGCTGAGCCGCAACGGCACGCGAGGGCGGGTGGTGTGGCCAACACCACGCCCGGTCGCCTTTGTCTCCCCAGTGCTGACGTTTTATACACACCACGTCAAGGTACTCATTCAAGGCCCAGTCAACCTAGGGGAGGCTCAGAATCTCGTTCAAATTATACTCGCCGCTGTTATTGGTCGTGAGACGGGAATGGAGCTCTGGTCGGGTGGGTTTGTGGCGCGGTGTGCTAACCACTGCGCCACCGCTCCCCACTACAAAGACAGAGCCCCCTGCCCCATATAGCCTCAACAGACTTTTGGGGCAAGTGCTGTGAGCGAGCACCAATGACAAGGCCGGCACGGCACTCGAGGCTGGTGAGTGGGTACCAGAGGTGGGACAAAGTCATTGTTATGCAAGTCCAAGTCGAGTCGCAAGTCATCAAATTCATGACTCGAGTCTGACTCGAGTCCAAGTCACATGACTCGAGTCCACATCTCATAGGTAGGTACCCACCACGCCCGGCCTGCTTAGTCTCCCCAGTGCTCGTGTTTACACCCTCACCACCACCACCACCCTCACCACCACCACCACCACCACCACCCTCACCACCACCACCACCACCACCACCACCACCACCCTCACCACCACCACCACCACCACCACCACCACCACCCTCACCACCACCACCACCCTCACCACCACCACCACCACCACCACCACCCTCACCACCACCACCACCACCACCACCACCACCACCCTCACCACCACCACCACCACCACCACCCTCACCACCACCACCACCCTCACCACCACCACCACCACCACCACCACCACCGCCACCACCACCACCACCACCACCACCACCACCACCACCCTCACCACCACCACCACCACCACCACCACCCTCACCACCACCACCACCCTCACCACCACCCTCACCACCACCACCACCACCACCACCCTCACCACCACCACCACCACCACCCTCACCACCACCACCACCACCACCACCGCCACCACCACCACCACCACCACCCTCACCACCACCACCACCACCACCACCGCCACCACCACCACCACCACCACCACCCTCACCACCACCACCACCACCGCCACCACCACCACCACCACCACCGCCGCCACCACCACCACCACCACCGCCACCACCACCACCCTCACCACCACCACCACCACCACCACCACCACCACCGCCACCACCACCACCACCGCCACCACCACCACCACCGCCACCACCACCACCACCACCACCACCGCCACCACCACCACCACCGCCACCACCACCACCGCCACCACCACCACCACCACCCTCACCACCACCACCACCACCACCCTCACCACCACCACCACCACCACCACCACCACCACCGCCACCACCACCACCACCACCCTCACCACCACCACCACCACCACCACCGCCACCACCACCACCACCGCCACCACCACCACCACCGCCACCACCACCACCACCACCCTCACCACCACCACCGCCACCACCACCACCACCACCACCACCGCCACCACCACCACCGCCACCACCACCGCCACCACCACCACCACCCTCACCACCACCACCACCACCACCACCGCCACCACCACCACCACCGCCACCACCACCACCACCCTCACCACCACCACCACCACCGCCACCGCCTCCACGCTGAAGGCACAGGCGCGCTGACACATTCCTACAGCCGAGTTCAAAAAGATGCCGCGACAAAATGTACATGGCAGTGAGAGCCCGAGCAGAGGAGACGATGGACAAGGGCAGATCGCGTCCCGTGGCTCACCCAGCGCAGAGTTCGAGACACTCGTTTCGAGTTTGATGAACATTCACTGCGCCATGAGCCAGGATTGGTAGCCGTTACTCCACCACAGCATTCCATAGACTCGTATTGGGTATCATATAGTTGGCTCACGACACGGCCAGACCCACAGACTCACATAGAGACCCACACACTCACATATAGACCCACAGCCTCACGTAAAGACACAGTCTCACATAGAGACCCATAGACTCACATAGAAATCCATAGCCTCACATAGAGACCCATAGCCTTACACAGAGACCCACAGACTCACATAGAGACCCACAGACTCACATAGAGACCCACAGACTCACATAGAGACCTAAAGACTCGCATAGAGACCCACAGTGTTACAAAGAGACCCACTGGCTCACATAGAGACCCACAGACTCACACAGAGACCCACAGACTCACACAGAGACCCACAAACTCACACAGAGACCCACAAACTCAACAAAGAGACCCACAGACTCACACAAAGACCCACAGACTCACACAGAGACCCACAGACTCGCATAGAGACTCACAAACCCACATAGAGACCCACAGACTCACACAGAGACCCACAAACTCACATAGAGACCCGCAGACTCACATAGAGACCCACAGACTCACATAGAAACTCACGGACCCACATAGAGACCTACAGACTCACATAGAGACCCACAAACTCAACAAAGAGACCCACAGACTCACACAGGGACCCAAGTCCAAAACGGTAACCGCTGCTCCACGGCGGAATCCGTCCCAGCAAAACCCACACTCGAGGACGAGGAGGAGGAGGCGAGTTTGTAGGAGTCTAGGAGTCATTTCCTGGTGGGACCGTGAAACAGCCACAACATCCTGATGCCTTTCAATCTCCCCTCTCGCTCTCCATTCCCCCGCCCCCGCCACCCCCCCAACTCATCATCTTCCTCGGATACATCTAAACAATTAATCATTGTCTAAATTGCGTGTTTGGACAGGGGCCACACGTCCGCATGCCTGCGGGCGACTCCTTCGATGTGGTAATTAGGGTTGTGTAATAAGCTTTGAAAGAGAGAGAGAGACTCACAGAGGGGGGGAGGAGGGAGATGGCGAGGGAGATGCAGGGGGGAACGTGGACGTATCTGAGAGAGAGAGAGAGAAAGGGGAGACTTTTGACTTTTAAACAACTTTAATTGCCGCAAGCAGCAACAGCACTGGAGGCGATTTCGATATGAAATACACAAAGTCACCAGCAAACAAATGAAAATAAACGCTACAAATCAACGCGCTGTGGCGCTAAAAACACCGCGCACAACAACAAAGAAAAGTCACGTGGTGGTGGTGGTGGTGGTGATCATCGCGCACGCCACGATGACGAGCGAGCGCTTCAGAAGCTGAGCACGAGGGTGCCGTCCACGCTGGTACAGAGGGCTTTTCCGGCTCCCCAGCGTTCGATGAAGACGTGCACATCACCGATATGTGTGTAGAGAGAGAGAGAGAGATGCGGAGGGCAACGTGGACGTATCCGTTTCATAGCCTCCACGGTGTAACCACGCACCGGCACACACGCCACCGTCATTAGCGAAATGAAGACGGGGAAAAAATATGATGAGTCTGCGGTTGAAAGCTTCACGTGCATCATCATCATAATCATCGGCAACAGCAGTAGCGGCATTTAATAATGATGATGTTTATCGATTCATTCATCATCAGCATCTATCTCTATCATCAGCATTTAATAATGATTATGTCTATCGATTCATTAATCATCAGCATTTATCGCTATCATCAGCATTTAATAATGATGTTTATCGATTCATACATCATCAGCATCTATCGCTATCATCAGCATTTAATAATGATGATGTGTATCGATTCATACATCATCAACATCTATCGCTATCATCAGACCAACCACCGAATTCGTTGTCAAACTGTGGCCATCAGAAGTCGCATGCCAGATGGCGAGCACGGAAGACTGCCGTGCGGATGAGACCTCGTGAGGATGAAACCGGTCCACGTTTGTCTCGCTGTGTCGCCGCTGCCTGTGTGGGAAGGCAGCGTTCACCAAAGTGCAAGATAAAGATGCCCCGTGTAGCCTTAACAGACGATAGGAGCCAAGTGCTGTTAGCGAGTCGCACCTATGAAGGCCGGCACGGCACACGAGGGTGTAAAGTGATGAACACCACGACGAGCGGCAGCCTTTGTCTCCCCAGTTGTTGATGTCTATACACACCGCACCGGGTACTCGTCTATAACGCTGTTTCAACTCAGGGGAAAGCCGAGGATGGGTGTGTGGAAACCGCCGCCGAGTTAGTAGCGCAGCGCGCTAACCACTGCGCCACCGCTCCGGGGATAAAGATCACCCGTACAGCCCTAACGCGCACATGCAGACGGGCACGCGCTCACGTTTCGACTCGCAGCCGCCACACAGCACAGCACGTGGCTCTCTTAAATCACGGCTACTGTGCGTATGGGGATAATATAATGCACGCGAAGCTCCGATTTGTGAGCTAGGGTCCAGACATAAATCTACAGCAGCAACAGCCTTTGTAGAAGAATGTTGCAAAGTCGGTATTACGATTATTATATATTTTTTTTCTTTGTATCGTAATTCATCAGATTTTTTGGGGGTATTTTTTTGTTAGTTATTTTCCCCACGAGAATCCACTGAGGCTTCGCCCATACAGTGGGAGCATAGGGCCAGAGCAGAAATCGGTACCACCTCTAAGGCAGCAACCACCACCTTAGCCGTAACCGCTTTATGTACGAAGATAACTCGAGTTAATTACTTTATTAACCCCGACTCATTGGCATTTGTCATCACGTAATTCGCTGTTATTGGTCGCAGGAATTAATTGGAACCAGAATACGGGATTTTTTGGGGGTTAGATCTTGTAAATATATAAATGTGTCGTTAAACCCTCCACCAACCGACACAGCCAACTAGTAAAGGTTGTCACGTGAACAGAACGTGCCAATTCATCACTAGTACAGCACACCGGTGTGTTGGAAAGCCAAGCCACAACATTTACCATCTGAGTACGACGTTTCGCCAGTAATTGCAGCTAGCTTAATCAGGCGAAAGTCAGATATGTGGAGAAATCCTCCTGTTTCTTTGCTTAAATAGAGGGGTAAATGTGTTGACAACACTTGTGTGCTTTTCTTGCGCAAAGTGGGGGGGGGGGGTGGGGATTAATGAGTCAACGTACATGATGCATGCGCATTATGCGAGCCCATTGATCTTGTACTTCCTGTCAATTGTGTCTACTACAATAGCCGTACCAAATTAAAACCACTAAAGTGATTCCACCTTTAGGTGGTACTGACACGTGATGTTGCTGTGCTGGGTTCATGTGCTGTCATTCTTGACGTAGCCAGGTTGAACAAAACAATTTCACTGCTGATGATACACTCTGTGTCGAAACCGGTGCAGAGTTTTACTCGTATTGTTCACTCCTAGCAGGCCATGCGTCCAATGAGTAGCGTAAGAAATGCTTTTGTTTGTTTGTGGAGACGGGTTACATGTGAAGGAGACATCGTCCGCCTATCGATGTTGTTGTTTTTTATATTCTCCACAACTATGCGAATGATTACTTTGAAGAATGAAATAAAACAATTATTGATGCGTTCAATCAAATAATGGCGAACAGTGGAACAACGCAGACGTCCAGAATAAACACCTCCTCATTCATATTCTTGGTTGTTTCGGTAAAGTCACGTAAATAACAAAAAAATAAAATAAAATAATACAAATAATCAACCAAATTTGTAATAAAAAAAATACAAACAATAAACATCATCGCACCTAAATTGTGATTTAAAGCTTTCGTGACTTCAGGGATTCAAATTCTTGGTTCTTTCGGTAAAGTCACGTAGAAGGGAAAAAAAAATTCTCACGACGTTTGAATTTTTTGCTGTGGATTTCACAACGGATGATGATTGCTTGTGTTGCAGTCGAAACGTCGTGAGAATTGTATTGTTTAACATTTTTATTATTTAATTATTTCTCTTCTACGTGACTTTACCGAAACAACCAAGAATATAATCGCACCTCCTTCTGGCTCTGCCATTCCTCCTACGAAGACGCTGAACCTCACTCGACCGATGCCCACCACCTCCTACAAAAATGTAAATGGCATGACACAACCCATGAAAACCCAAACTATGGACGGTACATCTTCTTGGTTCTTTCGGTAAAGTCACGTAGAATGGAAATAATAAAATAATAAAAATAAAACATAATAAAATAATTCTCACGACGTTTCGGCCACAACGCAAGCAGCCGTCCTCAGGTGAAGAACAGGTCTGTCGAGAAGACAGAGTCTGAATGACACACCCCAGGCTTGGAGCGTCTATTTAAGCTGGGATGGAGGGGGAAGAGCGCCTTAGAGTCTGGACGGTACAGTAAACGCACTGTGGCCTGCCCTGCTTCAACGGGAGTAAGAGCGAAACGACACGAACTCTAAACTCCTGAAGCCCTCTCACTGCGTGGCCAGCGGACAACGACATTGGCATCGAGCTTCTGCACGCAAGTGCTGCCACGTGCAATGGAACAGAATTTCAATCAGAATCTCAAATTCGCCCGTAGACGAAGGCTCGCAATCAGTGCACAATTTGTCAGCTGACAACCGCGCAAAAAGAACGCACGGAGAGACGCGCACTCGGAATTTCGACAGAAAGACGGATTGAGATCGGTGACGGAATGGCAGCTAAAGGGAGGGCCAACAAATTCAGACGCTGTCTCCCCAACAGACCTGGTCTTCACCTGAGGACGGCTGCTTGCGTTGTGGCCGAAACGTCGTGAGAATTATTTTATTATGTTTTATTGTATTATTTTATTATTTCCATTCTACGTGACTTTACCGAAAGAACCAAGAAGAGGAGGGCCAACACTTTCGGACAATTTTTCTTCATCATAGCAGGGAAAAGGCCGCTGCGCAAAACGTGGACTCGTAATGTTTTAATTTTCGGGGGGGGGGGGGTAGTGGGGGGGAACAGCGTGATATATATATTTTTGTACTTGCGTGTGCTCGCGCACAGCCCTGCTGATACGCGTGTTTGTGTTCTCGACGGGGCCGTTAGGGGCAGTCCCCAGCGCCCCGTAGTTCAGTCCACACCGGGGTCTCGGGCGAGCTCTGGTTTTCGTCCCACTCCGTGCGCTGTCATTGTTAGCGTCAAGAGGTCGGCACTTCTTACTTTACCGAGAAATTGCTCAGGGGATGGACATTTAACAACATATGGCAAATTCGTTTTCATTTCATTATATATATTTTTCGTGGGGGAGGGAGGGAGGGGGAGGGAGGGAGCGGTGGGCGGGGGGGGGGGTTTCTGGCCGAATAAATCTCCGAGTAACAGCGTTGTGTTCGGGCGTGATGTTCGACGTTTCGCTCCACGGGCTGGGCGCTTGTTCAGGAACTCAGTTGAGCGACTCAATGCAGTTCCCGAAGGTGCTCTCGGCACGTGGAGTGAAAGGTCGGACACGAAGCTGAATAACGGAGATTCGAACCCAGATGAAATCAAATTCGGCGAGCCGAGATCCGCAGCCGAAGCAGCAGCCGGAGACGCATTCAGTTCCTGGGCAAGCTCCTGGCACGCGGAGCGAAACGTCGGACGTCGCGCCGAACAGCACGCGCTCCAAGCCCGATTCCACATCATCAGAGAGGCACACGGCGACACGAACGCGACAAGCTGCCGAGTAAACAAAAAATAAATTCGCGGATTAACCGCGCAATTGTTGAACATGTGGTTCACTTTAAGCGAGCGAGAAACCCCGCGCGTCCCTTGGACGTGATCATCGGTTCGTCCCTCTGGACGTGACGTCCTGCCAGCCAGCGAGCAAAACTTTTTTTTTCTTACGTAGTATGAAGTTACAAAGTGTAGCCTTGACCCTCGCCACTGCTGGCGGAAGAGCCTCCGCTAGAGGGAGCTCTCCCGAGGCACACACCCCCCCACCCCTCAACCTCCTCACCGATTGAGTGTACGGTAATCTCGGAGTACGATTCCACGCCGGCCACACGTGTTGGAAGGTGTGCGTGACAGTGTGAGTACCCACAGTTTAAATTTCGATTTAAAGCTTTCGTGACTGCAGGGATTCATCTTCTTGGTTCTTTCGGTAAAGTCACGTAGAAGGGAAGTAATAAAATAATAAAAATAAAACATAATAAAATAATTCTCACGACGTTTCGGCCACAACGCAAGCAGCCGTCCTCAGGTGAAGACCAGGTCTGTCGGAGAGACAGCGTCTTCACCTGAGGACGGCTGCTTGCGTTGTGGCCGAAACGTCGTGAGAATTATTTTATTGTTTTATTTTTATTATTTTATTACTTCCCTGCTACGTGACTTTACCCACAGTTTGTCCCACTACGCGTGACGTGCCGATGGACTAAGTCAGGTTGCACTAGTTTTTATTTAAAAACAAACCAAAAACTCGCCGCATTGTTTCAACTGCTGCGGCCCTAGGTCGAATCTCGCGACCTCTGACCTCCGGATTGCAAGTCGAGTGCGTGAACCATTATGCCACCAAGGCAGTATCCATGCCCGTTATGGGTTTTTTTTTTATGTAACGTTACTACTTTGGGTTAATTAAATTTAAATCACCGCTGTGCAAAAAGAAATAAACATTGGGTGAAACGTGGCCCAAGTGAATATGAGTTGGAGGCTTTAATTATTATTACTATTATTATTTTACGAGGAAACATGAATTCCCCTCGAGTCTCGACTTAAGACATTTGGCCAAGGGGGGAAACACACACACACAAACTTAAAATTACACACACAAACTTAAAATTAAAATCGGATGGGAAAAACAAATCATTCCCTCAACTCAAACTCCAAGCGGTCTCCCACCGCGAAGGGAAGGGGAGAGTGCGGTGGGGGTGGGGAGGGAGGTTGAAAATGTTTAACTTTTTGTTGTTTTTAATTCTAAAAAGTTCCCTAAAACCCTGACTACTGCAGGCAGCGGTGGCGATGCGCTGGTGACGGGGGGGAGGACGGAGGGGGGGGTCCATTGCGGCGTCGTGGCCCCCCCCGGGGCAGCGGCGTCGTCTCTCGGGGCGCGCGTGGGAATCCGCCAGCGAATAAACACGGAGAGGCCCTCGTTTGGCCAGCAGTCGTCCAAACCGGACACGAAGCCTGCAGCCTCCGACGTACATCTGAAGGTGTGTAGATATATAAATGTGTAAGAGCCGACGTTTCGAGGCAATGGCCTTTCTTCACGGCGCACCAGAACCAGGGCCTTGTCCTGGTGGAGCGGCGTTTCTTTCCCCGTGGCTGCACCACCGGACGACGTCAGCAGCAGCAGCCGTCTGGAGCTCTCTCAACAACAACAACTACAGCCGTCTGTAGCTCTCTCTCTCTCTCTCAACAACAACAACAACCGTCTGTAGCTCTCTCTCTCTCTCTCAACAACAACAACAGCCGTCTGTAGCTCTCTCTCTCAACAACAACAACAGCCACCTGTAGCTCTCTCTCTCTCTCTCAACGACAACAACAACAACAGTCATCTGTAGCTCTCTCTCTCTCTCTCAAGAACAACAACAACAGCAGCAGCCGTCTGTAGCTATCTCTCAACAACAGCAGTCTGTAGCTCTCTCTGTCAGCAACAACAACAACAGCAGCCGTTCATCACCAGGTAGCGGTGAGGTCACCACGGCGCTTGTGCCATGCTAGGTGCGCTTCGAGGCCAAGTGAAGTGTCCAAAGTCCGCTGGTGGAGCAGTATCCAAGCACCATCCTGCACCTTCAAGCAGCAGCTCAAGGCTCTCCATCTGTTCAGACTCTCACCTGTTCAGACTCTCACCTGTTCAGACTCTCACCTGTTCAGACTCTCACCTGTTCAGACTGTCACCTGTTCAGACCATAATACTCTGTTCACACTCTCACCTGTTCAGACTCTCACCTGTTCAGACTCTCACCTGTTCAGACTCTCACCTGTTCACACTCTCACCTGTTCAGATTCTCACCTGTTCACACTCTCACCTGTTCAGACTCTCACCTGTTCAGACTCTCACCTGTTCACACTCTCACCTGTTCAGATTCTCACCTGTTCACACTCTCACCTGTTCAGACTCTCACCTGTTCAGACTCTCACCTGTTCAGACTCTCACCTGTTCAGACTCTCACCTGTTCAGACCATACTCTGTTCAATGCACCCCCCACCCAATCACCTTATTATAAATACAATTCCGAATAAAATATCACTTTTATTCATTAATACAGGTACAAACAAATTCGTGGGAAGGCCAAACCTGAAATTCTGCACCCGGAAAACACGCTCAGTTTTTTTCTCCTAACTCCCCCTTAAATGAGGCCATGAATATCTGACTAGAAGGGGAGTCGACCTCTCTCTCTCTCTCTGTGTGTGTTTGTTCCAAGGACGGAGAAGAAAACGCGCCATTGATTGCAGAGCAAATAAACACGGTAATGTAGAACGCATGATCTGTGTCACGTACCTCGCGTCCTGACTGTATATACACACACACAGACAAAGATACCCCGTATAGCCTTAACAGACTGTTGGGGCAAGTGGTATTCGTGAGCACCTGTTAAGGCCGGAAAAGGCACACGAAGGCGTGGGTAGCTTGCACCACGCCCAGCCGCCTTTGTCTCCCCAGTGGCGAGGTTTACTCCACACCGCATTTGAGGCTGAGTCGACCTCGGGGAGGCCCAGGACAGGCTCAAATATTCGTCACTGGAGTTGGCCGTCAGCGGGAATCAAACTCTGACCGCCGGGCTCGTAGCGTAGCGCGCTATCAACCGCGCCACCACTCCCCACCCCGCAATGCACACACGCAAATGAATGCACACGCAAGGAATACACACTTACAACTAAGAGGGCGTTTGCGTGACTGCACACCGCGCGTGCATATGCACACACGTGGTTGCGTACGTAGACACGCTCTCACACGTGCCCAGACAGACGTCTTGGGAGGGGGTGGGAGTGCCCACACTTTACCCCACCAGACGCGACTGCTGTCAATGAACATGTTTCCTGCAGGGCGAACAGAGCACGTGGCGACAAAGCGAGGTTGTGGGGTCGTGGCGGAGGGGTTAAGGAACGTGCCCATCGTTGCATCTGCCGCGCCGGGAAATCGAATCGATGCGGGACCTCCGGATTGCGGTGGTCGTTAGTCGTGAGCCAGTGCCCCCCAAAACGTCTCTCGGTGCCATGCGAACAATTATTTTCTCAACGCGTGTTATCTCCGCATACCAAATGTGCGTGAAAGCAAGATCCACGCGATAGCTTCTGATGAGAACAATCCCTCTTCTTGGTTCTTTAGGTAAAGTCACGTAGAAGGGAAATAATAAAATAATAAAAAAATAAAACATAATAAAATCATTCTCACGACGTTTCGACCACAACGCAAGCAGCCGTCCTCAGGTGAAGAACAGGTCTGTCGGAAAAACAGCGTCTGAATGATCCCATTAAAGGGAAACCGTACATAACGCGTGATTTACTTTTGGAGAAAAGTGACGCAAACATCTACGGAAAATGAAACGAACAGTGTGCACCCATGATGGACACGGCCCATGATGGACTCTGCCAATGGTGGACACTGCCCATGGTGGACACTGCCCATGATGGACACTGCCCATGGTGGACACTACCCATGATGCACACGGCCCATGATGCACACGGCCCATGGTGGACACTACCAATACACTGCCACCGCAGGTGGTACCGACCAATCCCCGTGGCTCACGGGCTAAGGGGGCACGTGGTGGGTGCAGGCAGAGCGGGGTCTTTCGTGCGGACAGAGAAGCCCGCTGACCCAGGACAAACCCGGCAAATCCTGCCCGGGTTCAACAGCGGGGCCCCGAGAAAGAGCCGCTCAATAATTTCCTCCCGGCGGAAGCTGAAGCTGACATCTGGCCCAGAGGTGTCACCGGCTGATGATGTGCCCGCCTTGCACGAGGGTAATTACCGCTTCTGCCCGGGCCTTCTCGACTCTCCAAACCTTCACCCACGCGCTCCCCCCCCCCCCCCCCCCATCGGTGCTCACACTCCCCATCCCCTCCTCCTCTCCTCTCCCGCCGATCCTATCAATGTTCTCCTCCTGCTTCGCATCCTTTCAATCTTCCTGACCTCCTCTCCTCTCCATCTTCCACACCTCTCTATCCCCTCTCACCATCTTCTCCGCCTACCCTCCATCTCTTGCTCATCCTCACCTTCGCCACCTACTCGTCACCATCACAACCCACCATCAACACTTGTGGATTTGAAACGTGTTGGCTTACGCACGTGCAGATATATAAAGGGATTGTGTCTTCTTGGTTCTTTCGGTAAAGTCACGTAGAATGGAAATAATAAAATAATAAAAATAAAACATGATAAAATAATGATTATGTTTTATCATATTTTATTTTTATTATTGTATTATTTCCATTCTACGTGACTTCACCGAAAGAACCAAGAAGATGAATCCCTGCAGTCACGAAAGCTTTTAATCGAAAAAAAAGGAATTGTGATTCCGCGATGACAGTGGTGCGTAAGCAACACATATTCAACACATCCGTGGAGAGCGGTAGAGTATGGGTTAGCGTGGCTGCGGTACAAACCCGGGCGATCCGAGTTCGATTCCCGCTCACGGCCACCGACACCAATGACGGAAATCCGATCCTGTCCTCGGCCTCCGCTGGGCCGACTCAGCCTCAACCGTGTGCCTGATGCGATGTGCAACTATTGGGGAGACAAAGGTGGCCGGGCGTCGTGCTGACCACTCACCTCTCGAGTGCCGGGCTGGCTTCCGTGGGTGTTCGCGAACAACACTTGCCCCGTTTAACACGTAGGAGGCTTTCGCGACTAATATCATCCATAATAGAGGTTTTTTTGGGGTTAGATCGCGTAAATATATAAATGTGTCGTTCAAACCCGCCACAAATCTGTCTGTCGCCTGATGAAGCTAGTTGTAATTACTGGCGAAACGTCGTACTCAGATTGTAAGTGTTGTGGCTTAACTCTCCAACACACCGGTGTTGCTGCTCTAGTATACTACACTATACACTACGCTATACACTACACTATATACTACACTACACTATACACTACACTACACACCGGTGCTGTACTAGTAACGAATTGGCCACGTTCGGTTTACGCGACAACCCTTACTAGTTGGCTTTGTTGGGTGGTGGCGGGTTTTAACGACACATTTATATATTTACGCGATCTAACCTAACACACCTCTATTATGGACACTTGTCCCAACAGTCTGTTGAAGCTATACGGGTGCGGGGGAGATTATTGATCTTCGTTTTTGTGACCAAATTTGAATAATTCTAGATTTGAAAATTTCGTGACTGCAAGGATTCATAATCTTAGGTTTTTTCGGTAAATTCGCGTAAGTAAAAAATTTAAATTAATAAAAGTAAAATAAAAATAAAATAAAATATTTTTATTTTACTTTTATTAATTTAAATTTTTTACCTACGTGACTTTACCGAAAAAACCTAAGAATAAACATGAATCAGTTTACTGACACCGGGGGGTGGAGGGGGGAGGGTGCATGCGCCATATATCTTATAAAATGCGAAAAATAACAACCAACTGCGTAGGAGGCCTGCGGCTCCGGGATGACTTTCCCGATGTGAACGATCGCGGGGAGCACGCGGCCCTCGACGCTGCCGATGCGGAGTCGTCGGGGCGTCGCGGCCGGGATTTCATTTCTCACGCACAGACCTCAGGGACCTCCGCTGCGATCTCCGGCTGTCACGGACGACCCGCGGAGAAAACATTTTCTTAGAAATGTCGGGGCTGTGCCTCTGCATTATTGTTTTTTTTTGTGTGTTAAACCGGACGGGGTGATTTATCGTCTCGCCTGACTTTTTGGGACCTCTAAGATTATTACGCCAGACGCGCCGCAAACAGTCTTCAGCTGCCGCCAAATCACCGTGGGCAATCAAAGCCCTCTCTCCCGCTTGCCCTCGGAATGCCCGAGACTCTTGCGCGTGGCTATTAATCAGAAGTTCCCTACCCCGCACTCCCGCCCTCCGCTCTCCCCACCCCCCCAATCTCCTCCCAACGTATGGCTACGATTGTGTTACACAACAGCCAGCCCTTCTTGCTGAGGTGAGCGGGGTGGCTGGGAGGTCAGAGAAAGCTGAGGCTCGCAGAGTTGAGAATTGTGGGTTTGGATTGCGGGATTGATTCCGTTGCCCGGAGGCATCAATCCGAACCTATTCGGTGCAGCGAGTTCGGAATAAGAATATGTACTTTTACAGGAGGAATCCCATGAGCTATAACGTTTTTTTTCACAGATGTCCAGAGTTTGATGATGGTCTCGGCCGAGTCACCAATTGCTACGTGAACCCCATAATATGACGACTTATTACGTGAATTAATTCAAATGATCTGGGGGGAGAGGGGGTCACTGTTATTGGGAAATTCCAGCAATCGCTGTACGATAATTGAATCAAACTTTTTTTGACCCACACTGTCCTCGAAATTGTAATTATCCCCATTTTAAAAAAATGTATTCTTGTGAATTAAACGGAACCTTGGGACTTGAAATGTTTCCGGTGGCGTGAACGAGCGAGTGACCAGGACACCCACGGCGTTTCTCGCCAACAACAGACGGGCGTCAGGCAGGAGGAGGGGCTGTCTGTGGGTACAATCATCGTAGCACGCATTGGCGTTGGAGCGGTGGCACAAGTGGGCAGCGTTACAGCACTACACCGCGTTCAATTCCACGCCACGGTCAACATCAGCGGCGAATGATAGCGTCACCGGCGTGCTGGTTCTAACCAACCCCCCCCCCCCCCACGATTGCAACCAACCCACACTGACCAGCGTCAGAGTGAAGTGTGGTCGAATAACGCCGCACAACCCGACACGGTGTGGGGAGGCCTCTCCGTCGTGGCAGTTGGCTTCACACGGGGCTGAGACCTTCACGATGATTGCGGTGCACACACACATAGGTGCTCTCACGATAGGTGAAGGGTAGGGATGTGGGCCTGGGAGGGCGAGCGGGTGGTTGGGGTGGTTCGTGTGGTTGGGGTGGTCGGGTTATGGGAGGTGGGGAGGCAGTGCCGGATTATCCTAGTAGCACAAGTACATATGCTACGGGCCCCGCACTTTCAAGGGCCCCGCGCTAAATGCCTTCAAGCTATCAATTCCGGTTCAGTGATTCTGCACTTGCTTTATTATTATAGTACTATACTGCCTTCAACTTTTATGAACGACTGGGTGTTTAAGGTTAGCGATTTGTCGTATTATCTGGCTGTATAGCAAATGAAAAAATACAATGACTTTACTACGCCAGTAAAAACTTTATGTGTTTTAATATTTACGTGTTTTTCTACATTTAGGACCCCTTTGTAACATTTGCTAGAGGCCCCGCACTCGCTTAATCCGGCACTATGGCGAGGGCGTAGGGGGGAGGGTGTTGAATTCCCTGGCGCCCACCTTCCACCGACAGTAATTTACGAGACGCCAACGAGGCGCTGTTTAATAGACAAGCCCGCGCGCTGCATCAACACATCACGCGCCCCACTCTCGTGCACGCACGCCGATCGTGAATGGGAGCGGGGGGAACGCAAGCCCGGCTCCGTGGCGCCGAATCAAAACCACATGTCCAGCAGCAGAACACGGGGGGGGCGAGTGTGACCCCGCTGTAATGTTGATGTCTCTATGCTATGAAGGAGGGTCGTTTGCCCGAAAGGTTTTCCCCTATTTACTTTTTTTTACCTTTTTTGCACGTTGATGCCCGGCAGAGTGTCATTGACGAATGTGATGAATTGTTGTTGCAATTTGTGTTGAGTTTGTTGTCCTTCCCCCGCACCTCCGATGAGCACGGTTGGCTACG
This sequence comes from Lampetra planeri, assembly GCF_965212315.1. Lineage (NCBI taxonomy): Eukaryota > Metazoa > Chordata > Hyperoartia > Petromyzontiformes > Petromyzontidae > Lampetra > Lampetra planeri. The sequence continues at coordinate 6,358,504 of NC_136136.1, forward strand.
TACGGTGCGAAAGAAGTTCAACATACATATTGTTGTTGTTATTTGTGCTCGTGCACTACTGCCAACGCAGTAAAGTAAACTGAAAGCATTGCTTGTGTTCTTTTGTATTTAATTACCGTTGCTGAGTACAGGCGCACAGACCCAAAACGCCAAGCGGCCAGCGGCAATTGGAACTATTAAAGTTTGCAATCGATACGATTCAACACGGTTTTTTTTAGATTGGGCAAGGTAATCATACGGACTTGGGGAGAAGATCATATTGATAATGGGAGAGGGAATTCCAAAGTGAATCATTAAGAGGGAAGAAGCAGTGAGAGAAGTGAGGTGAGTGGGTGGGTAAGTGAGTGGGTGGGTGAGTGACTGAGTGGATTAGTGAGGGAGTGGGTGAGTGAGTGAGTGGGTGAGTGGGTGAGTGAGTTGGTGGGTGACTGACTGTGTCAGTGGGTGAGTGAGTGGGTGGTTGGGTGAGTGAGTGAGTGGGTGAGTGGTAGGTGACTGGGTGGGTTCGTGACTGGGTGGGTGGGTGAGTGAGTGGGTGAGTGAGTGGGTGTGTGGGTGAGTGACTGAGTGGGTGACTGAGTGGGTGAGTGGGTGAGTGGGTGGTTGGGTGAGTGAGTGAGTGAGTGGGTGGGTGACTGAGTGGGTGGGTGGGTGACTGATTGGGTTCCTGAGTGGGTGAGTAAGTTGATGTGACCTGCTGGGTGGTGGTTGAACACCGTGTGGATGAAACGATATGGTTCGTCTGGGAGACCAATTCTGTGGAGAGCAATTTTCTGGGGCAGTTTGACCGCAGTGTTTCAAATAGGAAGAGACGTGCAATTTCTGCAGCATATTTATCCTCCTGTCAAGTTGTGTGTTTATACAGAACTGATTTTTTTATTATTATAAGTCGTGTGTGTACGCGCGCGTGTGTGTGTGTTATGCCCCGGGAATTATGCCCCAACAGTTTGTATAGGCTCCACGGGGGAGGCTTTGTATGTAAGTGGGGAGTGATGGCGCAGTGGTTAGCGCATTGTGCTCCGACACTGACTACCCGAGTTAGACTCCTGCTCATGAACAATACGAATGGAGAACTGTTGATGCGGTCCAGGGCCTCCCCAAGATCGACTCAGCCTCAAATGAGTACCTGGTGCGATGTGCAAACTTCGCCACTCGGCAGACAAAGGCGGCCGGGCGTGGTGTTGGCCACCCACCACCTCGTGTGCCGTGATGGCCTTCATAGGTGCTCGCTCGCAGCACTTGCCCCTTCAGTCTGTGAAGGCTGTATAGGGGATCACTGTCTTTGTAACGGGGAGCGGTAGAGTAGCACGTTCAGGGACCTCCAAGACCATCTACCCTGCATGACCAGTATCCCACAGGCGCCTGGCCTGAGTTGGTCTCACACCTCTGAATGTCACATCATCGGCATCACGATCCGTGGGCTGATAGGCCGTCGGTGTCCACTGCGCATTTCGTACAATTTCCTCTGCCTTGTACCCAAGTAGTGGCCACATATTTCTGGCACCGATCTCTTATATGCTGCGCCGTCATCGTCGGGTTTTTCTCTCTTACAGGCGCCACGCAAATACATTTGGAGTGGGGGGGGGGGCATCACGCTTCATTGCTCTTATTATTGACAAATTTCTTCAAGACTGTAAGTCCCTCCGTCCGTGAAGAATTGGAACAGGCCGCGTCTGCAACTTCTCTTTCTGATTTCCCCGAGTCAGCTGTCAGGGGACGAGAGAGACGCGGGGCTGGGGAGCGAGGTCGCGTTTCGTGAACTTTGCTTTTGCGCAACTCTCCCAATGCAAATTTATTAAATCGCCCCTGGGACCCGCGCGCGCCTGCCAACGGGTCATACTCGATTTCATACTTATTATTAAAAAAATAAAATCTCAAACCCTCCCCGCCCCCCACCTCTCTCTCAACCGCACCAACATATTGTTATATATATATTAAAAAAATCTGTTTTAATATCAACCACCACAAAAAAATAAAGTAATATACAATTTCATTCGATGCGTGTTCCACCCACCCACCCACTCCCGATGGTCGGAGCCGTGCAGAGCAAAAGCTGCTGCGGCAGCAGCTGGCGCGAGCACTGGGCCCCATTCTCACTGCACGCAACCGTGAAGCGAACAAATAAGTGCTGCAGGTTAGAAGAAGTCTCATCCCTTGAGGGGAGGGGGGAGGGAGGGGGGAGGCAATTGCTGGCGGCCCACGGATCGGCTCCAGCAGCAGCAGCAACAACAACAAAACGAGGTGCACGCGAAACTGATCCTTCAGGAACATTTCCATCCACCCACACCCCCAAAAGACAAAAATCAACCTCCTCCTCCCCTCCCTCCCCTCCCCCGTATAGCCTCAACAGACTTTTTATTTTTTTGGGACTAGTCCTGTTGTTAGCGAGCACCTATGAAGGCCGCCTCGGCACACTAAAGGGAATTGTGGCCAACACCACGGCCTCCAACACATGGCGACATTTACACATTGCACCAGGTACTCATTCTAAGGCTGAGGCCACCTAAGGGAGGTCCAGGACCTCTTCAGATCATTGTTGCTGGTGTCGGACGCGCGAATCGAACCCGAGTGGCCAGGTTCGTAGCGCGGCGCGCTGATGTATGTACGTGAATGTTGAACTTCAGTCGCACCGTACGTAGCCGATGGCGCTAGTCGGAGGAGCGGGGGAAGGACGATGACCTAAAGATTTTTAAAAAAAATCAGTTTTAAAGAAATTCGTTTTCAATCGAGATGATTTAAAAGTGCATAGCTCCCAGTGGCCTCCTAATATCGGAAGGAAGAGCGTTCCAGACGGCCGCAGAAGCGCATCTCAAAGGGCGCGATGTGGTCTTTGTTCGATGGTTAGCCACAACCTGCTGCTGCTGCTGCTGCTGCTGCTGCTGCTGCTGCTGCTGCTGCTGCTGCGAGGATGACCGGAGTTTGCGTGATGGTTTATGCGCCTTGTATGTACGTACGTTGAACTTCTTTTGTACCGTACGTAGCCAACCGTGATAATCCCCACACAAACCCCCACCAAACCCCTCAACTCCTTACCCCGACCCACTGCCGCACACAGCCCCAACTCGCCCTCGATCCTCACTAACACGCGTCAGCCCCTTTTCCCGAACGGATCCAAAACTATCGACTTGGGACCCACCAATCCCACGCAGAAGAAATAAACATCTCCGTATTTTAGTATATAATCTGTTATAGCTTTAAGCGAGTGTGTACTATATATATAATGATATCATTATATATAAAGTGTGTGTGTGTGTATATATAAAATTAGAGACGGGGAATACATTCGATCGAGCGATAGCTGACGCAGAGGATTGAGCAGCAGGGAAGTAAAGTTACATTATTTGCAATTTTGCAGAACGATGGTGATTAAATGCATTTTAATATGATGCAAACCAAGCCCTACACACATACAGATATCATACACAAAGATGCCCCCTATACGCTTTAACAAACTGTTGGGTCAGGTGCTGTGAACGAGCACCTTTGAAAGCCGACACGGCACACGAGAGGGTAGATGGCCAACACCACGCCCGGCCGTCTTTGTCTCCCCAGTTGCAGATATTTACACACGCGCACCAGCTACTCATTTGAGACTGAGCCGACCTAGGGGAGACCCAGGGCCGGTTTCGATAATCGTCACTGGCGTTGACCGTGAGCGGGAATCGAACTCGGGTCGCTGGGTTCGTGTCGCAGCTGCACTAGATAACTGCTGCACGATATATGGGAGTGTGTGATCTCATATCATTCACACACACACACAGCTAGTACATATACATACCCAAGTTTTGATTTAAAGCTTTCGTGACTGCAGGGATTCATATTCTTGGTTCTTTCGGTAAAGTCACGTAGAAGGGAAATAAAAAAATAATATTTTTTTATTTTTAATATTTATATAATATACATACCCAGGGTTTCATTCCTCACTCAATATTTTCCCGATCGCTGCTAGGCTGCCACGGGGTGAAGATATTATCGGCGTAAGGCACTACCACTAGAACAAAGGGGATGCTCGTACTCTATGTTAATGCAAACAAACAAAAAAATTCAGCAGACTCGTCATAATACATGTGCTGTGTAGAAGGGCCGTTGTCCGAAACGTCGCGGATTAGATTTTGTTTTTATTTTAAGACCAGCAGCAGTTTCACTAAATATTTGCTATGAACACATTATTTTCTTGACAGTACAATGTAAGGCGAGATCATAAAAAAACGTATAATCAGAGAAGCCTGAACCAGGTGAGTGCCTGAACAGGTGAGTGCCTGAACAGGTGAGGGCCTGAATAAGTGAGAGCATGGACAGGTGATCGCCCTGAGCTGCTGCTTGAAGGTGCAGGATGGTGCTTGGTTACTGCTGCCCCTGCTGCTGATGTGTGTGCAGAAACAGCGGGGTGAGATCCCAAGATCATTCCCGACACGGGAGCGGAGCCTGGGGGGGGGGGGGGGTAAACTGATTACCACATCGCGAGGCTGCACCACAGTGCACTCGGTGGGAAATCCCTGAACTTGGCCCCGTCGACGGAACGTGGAATTTATGCGTTCATAACAACCGCTCGTTCGCAGCACGTGACGAGCGATGCTGCCAGGGGCCAGTGGAGCGTGGAGACACAGTGACCTCGCTCATTACGCCCAGCGCTGTCACGAGTCACGGGGACTCGAGGTGCCTTTGTGTTGCTGTCCCCAATTATTATCTGACTTGGGACCCATGAGCAACATGTTGCCCGATTGCGTGCGCGCGTCTCTCGTACACAGGGAGGGGTCAATAGGGAGCGGTGGCGCAATGGTTAGCGCACTGCGCTTCGAACCCGGACCGATAACGGTGGCGGATATTGTAACCGGTCGTGGGCCTCCCGTAGGTCAACTCAGCCTTAAATGAGTTCCGGTTGCGGTGTGGTATTAAACACCAGCAGCGGGAGAGACAAAGATGGTGGGGCGTGGTGCTGGCCACCCACCCCCTCGTGTGCCGTGCCGGTCTTCATAGGTGCTCGCTAACAGCACTTGACCCAACGTTTATTGAGGCTATACGGAGGATCTTTGTCGTTGTATGACAGAGCGGTATCACCGCGGTTAGCACACTGCGCTGCGAACCCGGCCGATCGGAGTTGGATTTCCCCCCGGCTTGATTGAATTTTTGTCTGACATGGTCATTATGAAACCCCCCCCCCCTCGCCCCCCCCCCCTTCTCGCTTCACGCTCCCCCTCACGCCGCCTCGCACCCCCTCCCTGCTGAGCTGTAGGTGCCTTTGTGTGTTTGAAACGGCTGAATACAAACGGGACTTGTGTGCATGGCTGTGGTTGCCAGGACGTTGGAAGAGCGAGTTTGAACTTCCCCCGAAAAAAGAAACACCTCTCATCGCTGGGGGGGGGGGGTGGAACTGAGCTCTGTCGTCGGTGACTCGCCGACTCTGTGTCCAGCAAAAACGAGCCACTCAACAATTCAAACATAATGCATCTCAAAGCTCTGTGCAGAGGCAATGGGGATATTCAATTATACGGGGAGCGACATTCACGTGTATCTTCATGAGACTAAGAGTCTGTTTGTTTACGTACGGCGCGAAAGAAGTTCAACATACGTACATGTATGTACGTACGTACGCCTGTGAGTCTATATGTGAGGGTTTATATGTGATACTATGGTTGTATATGTGCGTCTGTGGGTCTCTATGTGAGCCTATGGGTTTATATGCGAGTCGATGGGTCTCTATGTGAGCCTATGGGTTTCAATGCGAGTCTATGCGTCTCTATGTGAGCCTATGGGCGCCGTCGAAACAATACAACTAAACGGGCTTGCAGGGAGCCGACATCGCGGATGGCTGGGGGAGAGGTGGAATATGGCGGAGCGGGTCCCTTTTGCTTGGAATTGGTGGAGAACGCGGCGATTCTACCCGCCCTCCTACTCCTCCGCGTGTTTGTAATCATTATCTCGAGGAGGAGGAGGAGGATGGGGATGGATAGACGCAAGGGAATGAGGATTGTGAACTCATCAATGTGCCCGCGCGCGCTGCGGTTTGAAGAATTCACGCATTCCTCACGAAGGCCACCTTCAATCGCGTCCCAATGACAAACAGTCCAACTTTCCTTCCAGTCCTCAAACCGACCGCCCCTTTCGCCGACGCTCACCCACAACGCGCAACGGCACGCCGCCGTCTGCTCTGTCCATTACAGTGACTGACTAAGACTCGCCATGCCAAATTCGCAAGCGCATCACCACTTATAAAACAACGAGGGGGGGGGACGACGTGGCTTCCGAGAAATGAATGGGGAGATGGAGCGACTTCAGAGTAAATGTGTGTGGGTGTATGTAAATGTGCGGGGGAGCGGTAGTGTAGAGGTTAGCGCGCTGCGCGACGAACCCGGCGACTCGCGTTCGATTCCCCCGCTCAAGGCGATCATCTGAATCGGTCCTGCGCCACCCCTAGGTCGACTCAGCCTCAAATGAGTACGTGTCGCGGTGTGCAAACAACGCCACCGGGTAGACAAAGGCGGCCGGGCGTGGTGCTGGCCACCCACCCCCTCGTGTGTCGTTCCGGCAGTCGTGGTGCTCGCGAACAGCGTTTGCCCCAACAGTTTGTTGAAGGGGGGGGGGGAGATGGGATCTTCGTCATCGATCACACATCCATTTCCTGACCAGTAAAATGAGCTTTCGGGATCCGCACGAGAGATCGGGCGCATGCAAAGGGATGCAATCGGCTCGCAGGCTGCTTACAGCACAGCGACGAAGACGCGGCTGACTGGCTGCCCTGCGTCAGCTCACAGCCGACTATCGATGTGGTCCTACGCACCGCCGTACGCGCTGTGATAGCGACGCGTGGTCCGTGTGGCCGCAGTGTCAGCCGGAGCAGCCAGAGGAGAGGGGACAAGGGGGGGACGCGCACGAGAGGAACGTCCAACGGCGGAGATGGGAGTGGTCACGTGTGCGTTGGAGCTGCGCTGATTGTTGTTGTTGTTGCTGTTGTTGTTGCTGTTGTTGAATCGTGAAAACCGTCGGAGAGATGACGGCTGCTTGGGTTATGCAGAGCTTCTTCATCCAGCAGTAGATCACTCGCAGCTGTTGGTAATTATGATGATGATGCATTCACATGAGTTCATCGTAGAATCATGTTGTTAATGTACAGGCCATATTCATGGCAATTCGTTAACGAATTCGTTAACGAATTGCCATGTTCTGTTTACGTGACAACCCTTACTAATTGGCTGTGTCGGGTGGTGGCGGGGTTAACGACACATTTATATATTTACGCGATCTAACCCAAAAAAACTGTATTATGGATAATATTGGTCGAGAAAGCCGACGTGTTAAAATGGGAGGTCCTGTTTACGTAATGAATAGGCGAATGTTTAAATTATTTGCTACCCACCAACAACGATACAGGGCAAATCATAACCAACAATAATATTAATCAATAGAGCGCCTGCCATAGCACAAGGTTCAAGGCCACGCAAAGTAAAATATTGTCAAAACGCTCATAATAATATTAAAATAATGGGGTGGGGATAATTAAACAGTCAAATAATCATAAGATGCCAAATAAAACGCAGAGGCTACGCCGTATAATATATTTTCTATTTTTAAGTTTTGCTGGCTGGAGGGACGGACAGTCACGGCCAAAAAGACGTTAAATTTAAAACATAAATCGTGGCCATCAGCAATTATTTAAAAGTTGCCAAGGGTGACTATTACTATTCATCCGAATTCATCAATTTGAGTGCATAGCCCTATATATTGTATATATATATGAATACACACTGATGATATCATAGATTTGTTATAGCGATGATCATCTTTTCTTTTATTAAACGAGACCTGTTTCTGCTCGTAAACGTACAATCACATTCTGAACGTTGGCATGAGCAGACGGATGAAATCCGTGTTTGCCAGTGTGGCAATGCCGCAGCGTTTAGCATAGCCCTATCGTACCTTTGGCGGTATACACCACGTTGTATATACACGTGTTCATATTGTATACGGGATCATTATATCTATATAATTGTTTTATTATCGTTTACATTGTACGGGGTGGAGCGGTGGCGCAGTGGTTGGGTAGTGCATCAGGCTTTGAAACTCCGAGTTCGTTTCCCCGATCACGGCTAAAGTCAGTGGCGAACGATATCCACACCGGGTTCTACATCCAACGCCCCCCCCAACCCCCGCCGTTCCCAACCCCAGCTGTTCCAACGCGCACTGACCAACGTGGTGAAGTATGGTCACGCGACTACCCCATGTGACCGACACGAGGTGGGGAGTCCTACATCCAGCAGTGGATTGGCATTACGCGTCATATGCCACGGTGTATACCCATCCTATTATCGTGACTATCACGCGTGTGCTCAATTTAACGCAAACTCTGCGCGTGTCTCGAGAACGTGAAAAAATATTACCGTGTTCTGAATGATATTCGCAGCGAAACGGAATGAATGCGTTGATTGCATACGTGTTCATCCCGATGTGGATTAGCGCGGTAAAAGGTGCGCCGATTAGTATTCAAGAAGGGCCGTTCACCGAAACGTCGCCGAGTATTTACTTTTTCCTTGAAAACACCGTTGAGTCTGTTCGCTTTTTAGTGGCATCAGCGTCACGCTCTTCAGCGAGGCCACAGCGTATACCGGCGCGTGGGATCGCGTCTCTCCGAGGCGAGATGAAGCATGTTGGATTCGTCACCATTTCACTGTCGAATATATTCCCCGCGTCGTCTTTACGACGGTGGATGAGTCTCAAGGCACCGCGTGAAGAGGAGGGAGGAGCAGGAGGAGGGCATTATCGGTCAGAGTTCTGACCGCGATGGCGTGCGCTGGCCAGCTGGAGTCAATCGGTGGAGTCGTTGCGAACGTGGCGACTCGTGTCGGGTGGTCGAGAGTTTCCAACACGAATATTGGCGTCACACCGACATCCGCCAAGCCTCCACAGAAGCTCCATAACCTCGATGTATATACACACACATACACATATAAAATGTTGCAGATTCCACCTTGCCACATTATATTCGTGTGTTCATTACTACGCGTATATATATCTTACTCGTGACCCAGAAGATTCTCTTTGTCAAACCACGACACGCCAATATTTGTTTCTGCTGCTGCTGCGTTGGCAGTGGTGCACAATAATAGTTTAACCATAACACACACAAAAAACTCAACATGTTCCGTATCGACTATCCTGGCCTTAAAATGTAAATAATATCCATATGTAATCGGCGACAATTGTATAAGTCACGAAGAAGGGACATCGTCCGAAACGTCCCCGATTAAAAAAATATTTATGTTCATTTTAAGGCCACAGTGTTGTTGAGAGTACGTTAAAGCGATCGAGCGGACGGAGTCGTGGCTCTCACCAAACCACATGGGCTCAGTTTAGTTCGTTGCGTTTAACCCCGGGGTGGGATCTCAAGAGGGCCGGGATACGTCTCATTTGTGTGAGTGACCTGGGGCCATGAGTGTTGCGAGTCGAGGGGGTGAAGGTTGTGGCTGTGTGTGTGTGTAGCGTCGTGGTTAGCGCGCTGCGCTGTGAACCCGCCCACCCGAGTTCGATTCCCGCTCACGGCCAACAACAGTGACGATTATTTGAACCTGTCGCGATGTCTAAACATCGCGATGTCTAAACATCGCGACTCGGGAGACAAAGGCGGTCGGACGTGTTGCTGGCCACTCACTTCCTCGTGTACCGTTCCGGTCTTCATAGGTGCTCGCTAGCAGCACTTGCCCCAACAGCCGGTTAAGGCTATACGGTGGATCTTTGTACTTGTGATCTGTGAACTTCTTACGCGCCGTTCGTAGCCAGCCGTGCTAATCGGAAGTGCGGGGGGAAGACAAAAAACTGAACACGAAAAGTCGTTCAAAAGAAATTCGTTTTCAACTCATTTCTTCAGAGTGGTGAGACCGATACGGCTGATGAGCACCGGAATGGTAAAACCGGATCATAGAACTCCCCCGTGTAGGCTAACAGGAGGTTGGTCCGAACGCATACGATATTTTACGCATGTAACATTAACATTTGTGGTGGTATCTCCATCACGACGGTTCGCGTATTACTCGCCGGGAATCCAAGCCAGGTTCGTGGGTTTGTGTGTGCATCCATCTACGTGTGTGCATCCAATGCGCTGACCATTGCCGCAAGCCTTCTTTTTGACTTTTACGGTGACCCACACGGAGCCAGAATCAACACGCGGCTCAATCCCCGGCAATCAGTCACCGGGCATCAAAAGCACCTTTCGCTGGCGTCGTTAATGATGGGGCAGAAGAGAGGGCGACCCGGCCCGCTCTGACCCGCGCGCCAGGCCGAGCCGAGAGCCTCCCGGGGCGCTGACAACCTGCGGTGGAAGGGGAGAGCGCCCTTTTGTTTGTGGAGTATCGCCCCCCCCCCCTACTCCCACCTCCTCCCCCCCTCTTTGTGTGTTGGCGCGGTGATTTGCGAACGTTTTCTTAGGGCTGATGTCACCCTCCCTCCCTCACTGTCCAATCCTCACTCTCATCCTCCCTCCGTCCCTCCCACTCCCCCCACTTGTTCCCTGAATTCCTCACTCTCTCCCTCCCATCATCACTCACTCCCTCTCCCGTAATCCCTCCCATCCTCTCTCACTTTCTCCATCCTTTCCACCCTCCCTCCCTCACTGTCCAATCCTCCCTCTCATCCTCCCTCCGTCTCCCCCACCCCACTTGTTCCCTCTATTCCTCACTCTCCCTCCCATCATCACTCACTCCCTCTCCCGAAAATCTCCCATCCTCTCTCACTTTCTCCATCCTCTCTCACCCTCCCTCCCTCCCACCTCCCTCCCACCTCCAACCTCTCATCCTCCCCACCTCCCACCCACCCTCGAAGTAACCCCGGCCGGGTGGAGGAGCAGCGAACCGGAGCGCGCGTTCCACATGACAGGCCCCGCGTTACACATTCACAGACAAAGTTCCCCCGTGTAGCCTTAACAGACTGTAGGGGCAAGTGCTGTTAGCGAGTAGCGCCTATGAAGGCCGGCACGAGACGCGAGGGGGTTGGGTAGCCAGCACCACACTCGGGTCTCATTTGTCTCCCCAATGCTGATGTGTGCACACCACACCAGACACAAATTTAAGGCTGAGTTGATCGCGTGGAGGCCCAGGAACGGTTCAGATAATCGCCACTGCTGTTGGCCATGAGCGGGGATCGAACTCGGGTCGCCGGGTTCATTGCAAAGTGCGCCAACCACTGCGCCACCGCTCCATCTCTAAAACACACGGGCACACAAACACTCGCACGGACAGAAGCTCAATAAATGACTCTCCCTTAAGTAATGTGCTGCGCGGAAGACTGTACATGTAGGCTAGGCTAAACAAAATAGTAAAAATATGCGTATATAAATAATTATTACTATCCTAACCTTGATGGAGCAAAGGGGCGGCCCTTCTCAGCCCGTGTGGCTCTGCGTGCACGCTTGGCAGATTCGCGTCTCGTCCTGTATCGCTCATCTCGACAAATACAAAAACCTCGCCGCTCGTGGCAATTTCCATAGAAGTTTCCACAGATTTCCACCGGCATATTTCACGAATGTGAACGGAATTTTCCACAAATTCCTACGGAGAATGTTAAAAAAAATTTTTACCGGAATGTTCCACGGATTTGTATGGAATTTCCCACAATTTTTGACGAAATTCTCCACAAATTTCCAGGGAATTTTCTCACAAAAACAAATGTAAATTTCTCATGAATGTCCACTGAATGTAAACAAATTTCCACAGAATTTTCCGCAAATGTTTAACGAATTATACCCACCACCATTCAGCGGGGGTTCAACAATTGGAGCATTCGTGCAGAGATGTGTTCGGTACGAAAGTCCAGTCGGCAAAGCAGTTGGTGGATCACGTAGAGATGTGTAAACATCATATAGCGCCGCTACATCGTCTCGCTCACGCCGCTGTTTGTGGAAGGGCTTTCACTCGAGGGAGCTCGAGAGAGGGCCTTCGTAAGTGGGGTGTGGCCAGACGTCCTGGCAGAGATGGAATTTTGCGGCCCTACCAACTCTATAGGCCACCACACGCGACCTATCGATGGTCAGAGTGGAATATTTGAGGACTGCGCGTGTCTTTGTGTAATGGTGTAGTACTGCCCACACCATTCACAACAGACAAGGACGATTGGCCACGTAAGGTGGTTAACACCAAGCCCGGCCGCCTTTGTTAGCGAGCAACTAAGAAGGCCAGAACACGCGCACACACCAAATATCCCCCTTGTAGCCTTAACCGACTGTTGGAGCAAGTGCTGCTGGTCACACACACACGCACACTCTTACACCCTACAAAAGACAAAGATCCCCCGTCTAGCCTAACAGACTTTTGAGGCAAGTGCTGTTAGTGAGCACCTATGAAGGCCGCCTTTGTCTCCCTAGTGGCGATGCTCACACATCACACCAGGTACTCATTTGAGGCCGAGCCGACCTAGGGGAGGCCCAGGATCGGTTCAAATCATCGTTACTGGGCATTGGCCGTGAGCGGAAACCGAACTCGGGTCGCCAGGTTCGTAGCGCAGCGCGCTAACCGCTACACCACCGCTCCCCACGACACACACCCTATTAACACGCGCACACACACACGTGTACTTCAACGTGTTCATCCGCGCTTGTCTGGTGCGCGCTTTGTAAAACTCTTTATACCCTCCCCCCCCCCTCGGCCAAACAGCAATCACCTCCCCCCCAGACCCGCCACTCACTCGCCAGGCGAGCCCCTTCTTCTATGCCCCTTGAAATGTTTGCTCGGTGGGACGCGACTCAGAGCGACGGCGCGCATCGAGGGAGTTCGCGCGGCGCTTCTGGCGGGGTCCTGAGAAAGTTTGGCAGCAGCAGCAGAATAATAATAAAGAAAAACCCTCGAGGGAGACTGCAAAGAGGGAAGACGGAGAGAGAGAGAGGGGTGAGAGAGAGAGAGAGAGGGGGGGTGGAGAGAGGTGAGTCGCGGTCCTTAGAGAGGTCCAACACGGCTCTCCCCCGGCGCGCTCGTCTGCCTACTCTCTCCTGCTCAAGGGAGTATGTGCACGTGCATAGCTATAGACACACGCGTACCTCGATATACACACGCGCGCATGACTATACACGCGTGCATGGATACACACACGTACATGGATACACACACGTACATGGATACACACGCGTACCTGGATATACACACACGCACATGGATATACACGCGTGCATGGATACACACACGTACATGGATTCACACACGTGCATGGATACACACACGTACATGGAGTCACACACGTGCATGGATACACACACGTACATAGAATCCCCTCCCCTCTATATTATAAAGCACACCTTTTAGTCCGCCGTTTCGCATGTACGGTGCGAAAGAAGTTCAACATACATATCAGTTACACGGAGAATCCCGTGTAGCCAGTTGCCCAGCTCGTGTCGGTGGCAACGGCCCGCAGCAGCCACTACCAATCGAGTTGGCGTGGAGAGGAGTCCAGGCAGCAGCCAGCCAGTCAACTCAATGCATCGATGTAATTATTTGTAATAGCAGTATGGTTGTTCTACTCTAAAAACCTACTACTATATTTTGCCACTGGTAAAGGAGGTCTCATAGTGTAAATGCTTACCCCGAGCTCTCAATACTCTGATAGTGCGCTGTCTTTGAGTTGTACGCCTTTTGGCGTCATCTGGTCCAACACCAATGGAGACTAGGCTCTAAGAAAAGCTGTCTCGGGTGTGGACCAATCAGCTTCAAGGACAGTGCATACATTATCATCATCAGAGTTGTTTATTTTTGTTTGCATTTTGACTGCTTGTGTTGTGGTTATTGCAAACATGACGCCTTGTATAAAGGTGTCAGTTTTTGTACCAGTTGAAAGGGTAAAAACCTATTACTACAGTATGGTTGTTGTTATTATTATTATTACGATTATTAAGTGTCATTTCCTGCTTGTAACGCGAGCGAAGTACGTTCGTTAGCGCGTGCCCCGTATCGTGTGACTGGACGGCGGCTTGTTGGAAGGAGGCCCTCATCCAGCAGTGGATTGACCAAGGTCTATGACGACGACGACGACGTTGTATGTTCGTTGAACTTCTTTCGGTCACCTTACGTGGCCAACCGTGTTCACCGGAGGTGCGCGTTAATGACAACAAACCAAACACGCGCAGAGACACACACACACGGAAGCAGTTCTTTGGCCGTATAGATGGTGGCGATGATGACGACGACGTTGAATCCGTGTGATGTTGTCACCCAAGAACCACGAGCACGTGGGGGGGAGGGGACATCGCGACGCGATTTGTCGATGTCGATTGCTGCAAGAGCAACGCGTCTGCTTTCTGTGCCCATCACGATGATGTACAGCTGAGGATTTCATTACATGGTGGGGAAGGGGGGGAACGGGAGGGCGCTTGTTTGATTACTCAAGTTGATGATGTTGCCGTATTTCTGCCAATGAAAATATGTACGAGTCTATTTATTGTTGCGGGGGGCGGGGCAGAGGGGAGGGGGGGTCACGCGTGTCTCGTTCGACGTGCCGCGCGTGAAACACGAAGAGTCGTTCACGCGGCCCGCTGGGGATGCCGCTCGCGCTAGGATGTTCACCTCGCGGCACTCCCGTTGCAAAACGACGTTCACTCGGTGTGTCTGTGTGTGTGTGTGCGTCCTTGCACATGGCCTGGCACAAGCGTCGTGGTGACGTCACCGCCACTTAGTGGCGAATGGCGGTTGTTGTTGTCCTTGCACATTGAAACATTAAGGGACACATGTTCACTTCATCAAGTTGCCCTTCATCGTCGTGGTCTTTGGTGGACCTCCAACAGGGAGACGGAGCTTGCTGCAGGAGTATCAATTACATCGTGTGATCGCGAGACGTGGTGGTGGCGGCTGACCGATGCCTTCATCCAGCAGTGGATTGACCGTGGCTGATGATGATGATGAAGTGCTCTTATAAACACCTCTTGAACTCCTCATCTTGGTTCTTTCGGTAAAGTCACGTAGAAGGGAAATAATAAAATAATGCAAATAAACCATTATAAATTAATTATTAATAAGGGAAATTATAACATAATAAAAATACTACGTAATGAAATAATGATTAAAAATAAAACATCATTAAATCATTATTAATATTTTATTATGTTTTATTTTTATTATTTCCCTTCTACGTGACTTTACCGAAAGAACCAAGAAGATGAATCCCTGCAGTCACGAAAGCTTTTAAATCGAAACCATCTCAGTATTGTTGATCATTTGCAGCTTGTGTTACAGGATGCAGACTATTTGCTAACGATTATGTAATTGATATCTGTGTGTATGTACACTCATGGAGAGCGGTGGCGTGGTGGTTAGCGGATGTCGCTACGAATCCGGCGACCCGGGTTCTATCCCTGCTCACGCTCACTAACAGCGGCGAATTGTTGAACCGGCCGCTTCCCCTATGTCGACTCAGCCTTAAATGAGTCCCTGGTGCGATGGGTAAAAACAACATCAGCACTGGGGAGACAAAGGTGGCCGGGCGTGGTGCTGGCCACCCACTCTCTCGTGTGTCTTGCCGGTCCTCATAGGTGCTCGCTAACAGCACTTGCACCAACAGTCTGTTAAAAGCAACACGGGTGAGAACATTGTCTTTGAATTTAAATGCTTAAATATACGTTATTGTCATGTTCTGAAAATTCGCAACGTAAAAAAAACGAAGCATTCGTTTCATATTCAGGACTCCGCCCCCCCCCCCACCCCACCAGGCGTTAATTTAATTCAAACGTAGGCGAATTGATTCGACGTGATTGTCTACGATCAGTTCGTGATACGCACAGCGATCATTGTAAGGCATCTCACGTGATGTACAATTCATAATGGCCGTGTAAAAATATGCACGTGCGGCACAGACAGACGGAGATGAGCAGGCACACGCGGAGACACACTTTGCTTATTTTAAAATCCAGAGACACCCGCAAACGGAAAACGAGCACACAAATAAAGCAGTATACACGGACAAAGATCCCCCGTATAGCCTTGATAGATTGTTGGGCGAAGTGTTGTTACACACGCCTGTATACATTCACAAATACTAAAGTATACAACGCACAAACACGAGTGCACAAAAAATAGACAATTTACAGGACACAAAGATCACCGGCTCGCGAGCACCTATGAAGGCCGACACGGAAAATACCAGGACACAAAAACAATATACAGCACACCAGTACACACACACGCACACACCACTACACAAATTATTCTGAAGTTCACAAAAAATATGAGTACACACACAAATCACAACATTCCAAACAGCACACTAACACGCAGCCACCACAGCATACACACACACAAAACAGAAACGCGCACACAGTTACAAACAGCACACTAACACAGCACAACAACACCACAACAACACACCACAACAGCGCACGAAGACAACAACATTCACAGAGAACCACAGACACACATAGACTCAGCGACGTGCACACGACGAGAACGCGTGCTGCTCATGTGACTCAATCACCACGGGTCGCCGTCGCACGAAATATAAACATTAGCCTCGTCGTGGAAAATATAAATAACAACACATTAATTCGCAACGTGTCTCTTTGACATTGCTACGTGTGCTCTATCCGTCTCGACACACAAATGATGATGTCAACAGTCGCACGGCGTTTATGGGAGTGCGTAATTTACAGTCAGCATGGAATCAATGCATTGCTTTTTTGTACAAACCGCATCGGGTATTTCTGTGCAGATACATTGTTGTTGTGTGTGATTTGTTTTATTTTTGTGTGTGTACTGGTGTGTATGAGCGTTGTTGTATCCGTGTGTGTACTGGTGTCTTTGTATGTGTGTGTACTGGTGTGTATGTGTGTATGTGCACTGGTGTGTATGTGTGTGTGTGCTGGTGTGTGTGTGTGTATGTACTGGTGTGTATGTGTGTGCACTGGTGTGTTTGTGTGTGTGTGCTGGTGTGTATGTATATATGTGTGTACTGGCGTGTATGTGTGTGTGTACTGGTGTGTAAGTGTGTGTGTACTGGTGTGTATGTGTGTGTGTGTGCACTGGTGTGTATGTGTGTGTGTGCTGGTGTGTATGTGTGTGTGTGTGTACTGGTGTGTATGTGTGTGTGTGCTGGTGTGTATGTGTGTATGTACTGGTGTGTATGTGTGTGTGCACTGGTGTGTATGTATGTGTGTGTGTACTGGTGTGTATGTGTGTGTGTGTGCTGGTGTGTATGTGTGTGTGTGTACTGGTGTGTATGTGTGTGTGTACTGGTGTGTAAGTGTGTGTGTACTGGTGTGTATGTGTGTGTGTGTGCACTGGTGTGTATGTGTGTGTGCACTGGTGTGTATGTGTGTGTGTGCTGGTGTATGTGTGTGTATGTACTGGTGTGTATGTGTGTGTGCACTGGTGTGTATGTATGTGTGTGTGTACTGGTGTGTATGTGTGTGTGTGTGCTGGTGTGTATGTGTGTGTGTGTACTGGGGTGTATGTGTGTATGTGTGTACTGATGTGTATGTGTGTGTGTGTACTGGTGTGTAGTGTGTGTGTGTGTGTGTGCACTGGTGTGTATGTGTGTGTGTGTGCACTGGTATGTGTGTGTGTGTGTGTGCACTGGGGTGTGTGTGTGTGTGTACTGATGTGTATGTGTGTGTGCACTGGGGTGTATGTGTGTACTGATGTGTGTATGTGTGTGTGTGCACTGGTGTGTTTGTGTGTGTGTGTGCACTGATATGTGTGTGTGTGCACTGGTGTGTATGTGTGTGTGTGTGCGCACTGGTATGTGTGTGTGTGTGCACTGGGGTGTATGTGTGTATGTGTGTACTGATGTGTGTGTGCACTGGTGTGTGTGTGTATGTGTGTACTGATGTGTATGTGTGTACTGATGTGTATGTGGGGGGGGGGGGCAGCGGTAGTGTAGCGCTACGCTGCGCTACGAAACTCCGGCCACCCGAGTTCGATTCCCGCTCACGGTCAACACCAGTGACGATTATCTGAACCGGTCCTATGCCTCCCCTAGGTCGACTCAGCCTCAAATGAGTACCTGGTGCGGTGTGTAAAATACATCGCCACTAGGGAGACAAAGGCGGCCGAGTGTGGTGCCGTGCCGGCCTTCATAGGTGCTCGCTTTCAGCACTTGCTCCAACATTCTGTTAAGGCTATACGGGGAATCTTTGTCTTTGTACGCGTGCCGTTAGTGAGCACCTATGAAGACCGGCACGGCGTGGGTAGGCAACACCACGCCTGGCCACCTTTGTCTCCGTAATGCCAATGTTTGCACACCGAATTATAGACGCTATATATTTTTTAAAAAATCCCGATTAAATTGACACATTGTGTGTGTATTTTATATATATATTCCGTTTAATGTGCACGCGCAGTTGTTTCTATCTCGCACGTGTAGCCGTGATATTTAAAGGTCTTCGTGTTCTTGTTATTTGTTTTTGCAGTCGTTTGCATAGCTCCGTGGAGGCAGGCGCGTCAGAGGCAGACGCGGGGAACGGTGACCCGAGTTCGACTCCCGAACCCCGAATGCTCCCCCCCCCCCGACCTTTGCTCACTGCTCTTGGCGTCGTATTTATGAACGTGCCGTGGACGGTGCTGATCGTGATCGAGTGAGCTGCGAGAGATCTGAACCAACGTTCCCGAACGAGGGCGAGAAAACAACGTCCATTGTTGAGCCACCGGCAAACGACGCAGGCCATGAGTGTGACGGTAGAGCCGAGAGAAAGCGGCGGAGAGCCAATCCACTTGTTACAACAGTACACAATACCGCGTATATAAGTACTGTATATATAAACATGCGCTGCATCTAAAGTACAGATAACATATTATAATGTTGACTTGAGATAACCTTAACGCGCTTGATCGATTTCACAAAATGCCAATATTATCACACGTCAATTACTTTAATTCGCGTGGCATCTGTCGAAAAACGAAGATGTCGCTTTTAAAAAAAATACATCTTGTAATACAAACCCAGTCATCTATTACGAATTCCCTCCTCCGTCACCATGATCATTGGCCACCGTTGATCCACTGCTGGATGAAGGCCAGCTTAACCAATCCGCTGCCTGCTTTCACAATTTTTACAATTGCGACGTTTCCCGCTACAACATGTCACGGCGGCGTGAATTTGTCAAATGAAACACAATTACTGAAGCCGGAATGAATGTTTATAACGATTTGATTTAAAAAAAATAATCATCAAAACAAGTCGCAGCAGTAAGAGTCATGATCGATCCAATGTTGGGTGATGGACTCAACAAGCCGTCAATGTGATGATGATGATGATATATGATAATAAAGTAAAATAATAATTCCAGCCATGATAAAGCCACTGCCGGTTGAAGGCATCAACATGCACTCAATGTGATGATGATGATGATGATAATAAAGTAAAATAATAATTTCAGCCATGATAAAGCCACTGCCGGTTGAAGGCATCAACATGCACTCAATGTGATGATGATGATGATAATAAAGTAAAATAATAATTCCAGCCATGATAAAGCCACTGCCGGTTGAAGGCATCAACATGCACTCAATGTGATGATGATGATGATGATAATAAAGTAAAATAATAATTCCAGCCATGATAAAGCCACTGCCGGTTGAAGGCATCAACATGCACTCAATGTGATGATGATGATAATAAAGTAAAATAATAATTTCAGCCATGATTTGTCCACTGCCGTATGAAGGCATCAACATGCAGTCAATGTGGAAATAATAATCGTACTAACATCATAATTACAGCCATGATCAATACACCGCTGGACGAAAACCTCCCCACGCTGGCTGAGTCATAAGGGTTGATTGTTCAAAATGCACACAAGTCATATGACTATTATTATGATTATGATGATATTATTATTATTGAGTTAAGGTATGTAAAGTGAGCTTTTGCAATGGGGAATTGCTTTTCCCCAAACTCGGCGCCAGCAGACAAAAGGCCGCGTGTGTTATTGTTCTACAGAGCGAACAACCCCCCCCCCCAACCTCCCCCCATTATGAGACGTTTTAACATTGCAGCAATTTCATTTTCTGAACCAGCAATGGATATTGTTACGAAGCGATTGAGTGCGTGCATACGTAGAGGAGCGGTGGCGCAGTGGTTAGCGCACAGCACCGCGAACCCGGGCGATCCGGATTCGATGGCAACGGCGAAATGTTTGATCCGGTCCTGGGCCTCCCCCTAGGTCGACTCAGCCTCAAACGAGTGCCTAGTGCGTAAACAACGGCGGCCGGTGATGGTGTGGCCTCCCCTCGCCCTCCCCCCCACGTGTGCCACAGTGCCGGCCTTCATCGGTGCTGCTACTCGCTAACAGCACTTGACCCCAACAGTCTGTTAACGCTATAGGGGAGGTTGCTGGGGCGGGGGAGACTTTGTCTTTGTTGCGTGAGTCTTTATATCCAAAGGCATTCAGAGGCTCTGCCGAATTTTAAAAGCCAACGAAATCGCTCGCGTGTTTACGTGGCATATACAATGCGGGCGAACGTGAGGGCACTTTCATAATGTTAGGGGTGCATTTGTTCGCGGAGGGAAATCATGTTTTGAGAGTCACGTGGGAGGTTTGAGCAGGCTTCTTGCGGTGCCTTTATGCAACAAAATCAACAGCAGCAGCAACAGCAGCAGCAACAGCAGCAGCAACAGCAGCAGCAGCAGCAACAGCAGCAACAGCAGCAGCAGCAACAGCAGCAACAGCAGCAGCAGCAGCAATAGCAGCAACAGCAGTAACAACAACCTTTAATTACACTATGTAACACAATTTTTGCTCCTGGGTAGTAAGTGTTATTTCGCAATTGCTTATGCCTCAAAAGAACAGAAAATGGTTATTATTCCCCACAAACTTTGCTTTTGTGACCAGGACAGTGATATTTTGGAATTTACCTATTTTCAATTAGATAACGGGCGAATTTGTGTTTTTTCTTTCACATAAAAAACAACATATGAATCAAAATTAACATGTATTTATACTAAAGTACTACAAAAATTACTGCAAAATATTTAGAAGTGAGTCGTTTTTCGAGATTATTCCTCCCCACAGAGAACTCGGTCCGCTGTGGCCAGTCCCGCCTGTGGTTGTGCCCCTTGGTGTCTAAATCTTTTGTAGTCATTTTTGCATTACTTTAGTATAAATACATGTTAATATGTTGCTTTTTTCTTACTTTATGTGAACGAAAAGACACAGATTCACCCGTTACCTCATTGAAAATAGGTAAATTTTAAAATGTCACTGTCCTGGTCACAAAATCAAAGTTTTCGGGGAATAATAGCCATTTTCAGCAGCAAGTCAGACAGCGAGGAAGACGTAGATCCAGATGACAATTTCAGAGGTGGAGCTGAGGAGAGAAACCCATACTACCCCAACCAGAAAGACCTCAACGACTTGATCAGAGATTTTGATCTCACCAAGTCCAATGCCGAGCTTTTGACGTCTCGGCTCAAGCAGTGGAACTTGTTGGATAAAAGTGTGCAAGTCGCAGATCAGAGGAAGCGTCACCAACTTTTTTGCAGCTTCTTCACCCGTCAAGATGGGCGCTGCTTCTGCCACAATGTGACCAGTCTGTTCGAGGCAATCGGAATCGCCTGTAACCAGAATTAGTGGCGCCCCTTCATTGACAGCTCACCCAGGAGCCCCAAAGCCATGCTGCTCCATAATGGTAACAAGTACCCGTCTCTTCCCCTGGCTCACTCGGTGCACCTCACAGAGGATTACAACAGCATCAAGACCTTTCTGGACGCCTTGAATGATGAGTATGGATGGGGGGTCATCAGAGACTTCAAAATGGTGGCATTCCTAATGGGTCTCCAAGGCGGTTTTACCTAGTTTCCCTGCTATCTTTGCCTTTGGGACAGTAGGGATACCAAGGCGCACTGCCACAGGCGGGACTGGCAACAGCAGACCGAGTTCTATGTGGGGAGGAACAACGTCAAGTGGGAGCCACTGGTGGACCCCCGGAAGGTGCTGATGACACCACTGCACATCAAATTGGGCCTTATGAAACAATTTGTCAGAGCTGTAGATAAGGAGTCGGCAGCCTTCAAGTACCTTCAAGACTTTTTCCCTAAGCTGTCTCAGGCAAAGGTCAAAGCCGGTGTCTTCGTCGGACCACAGATAAAGAAGATCCTGGTGTGCAATGAATTCCCCAAGAAGCTCACTAGTAAGGAGAAAGTGGCTTGGAACAGCTTTGTCGCAGTGGTTCGTGGCTTCCTGGGCAATCACAAGGTCGAAAACTACGTGGAGCTGGTTGAGACTGGTGAAGAACTACGGCACAATGGGCTGTAGGATGTCCCTCAAAGTCCATATCCTTGATGCTCATCTTGATAGATTCAAGGAGAACATGGGAGCGTACTCGAAGGAGCAAAGCGAGCGCTTCCACCAGGACATACTGGACTTTGAACGCCGCTACCGAGAACATGATGGGAGACTACATTTGGGGGCTGATTCGGGAAAGTGATTTAGAGTATAATCGTAAATCTCGAAAAACTACTCACTTATTCATCTTTTGTAGTCATTTTTTGTATTACTTTAGTATAAATACATGTTAATTTTGATTAATATGTTGTTTTTTTTATAATTTTATGTGAACGAAAATACACAAATTCGCCAGTTTTCTCATTGAAAACAGGTAAATTTCAAAATAGCACTGTCTTTGTTACAAAAGCAAAGTTTGTGGGGAATAATAGCCATTTTCTATACTTTTTAGGCATAAGCAATTACGAAATAACAATAACCAGGAATACATATTGTGTTGTTACATAGTGTAATCATTCAATAATAATAATAATAATCATCATCATCATGCTCCAGTTTCCTCCCAACACATATCAAAACACTTACAATATGTTTGTTTAAATGAAGGTTATTTAATAGTAAGTGTATTTTTTACAAGGATAATCCCGTCTCGTTTGCAAGGATGTCCAGGGTGTCAAGTCACACGTACATTGCGCACAAAGACAAAGACCACCCGTCTCGCATTATCAGACTGTTGGGGCAAGTGCTGTTCGCGAGTATGAAGGCCGGCACGGCACACGAGGGGGTTGGGTAGCCAGCACCAAGTGCCTATAGCAGAGACTGAGAAGAAGCTGCTGCTGAATTAACAGGCAATTAAATGTTGTACGAATTGTAGTCCTGATTGTGCAAATCGACGCCATGTCACAAGATGAACAAGATTCCATTCATAGAGAACGGTCCGTGGAAGCGGATATCACAGCGCCATATATACATGTGTGTGTGTGTCTAATCAAGTTGACCTCTGCTCCACTCAACCTTGGCCGACCTTGCCATGTTTTGCTGGGTTCCCTACTGCCACAGAGCACCAATGTTCGTGGGCAAGAGGCTCAGAGCCCAAGGTCTAATTCAGCCGCGGCTCAATTGTGAACTACGGGACGCGCGCGCGAGTTTACCGAGCGACTGAATGCCACGGGGTTTTTTTTTGCCCACGGAGTGAACCGATTTCTAAAAGGAACGACGCCGGTCGCCATCCTCTTGTCCACCGCGAGGTCATCTGGGCAGCCCTTGCACCGGGGTCAGCGGTAATTTAATCACTTGTGGAGCCGTCCGCCACCCAATCTTCCACCCCCCTTCTGCCCCCCCCTCCTCCCCCCACTTGGGGGTGGGGGGAGGAGGGGGGGTCACTCGCTGCCCCCACAGCTCTAGGGAGAGAGGGGGGCGGGGAGGTTGCTGCTGGGAGCCGGAGCTTCGCACGCAAACCCGAGAGCCCCGGTCACGCGAGACGCGGGGCATCACAAACAACAAGCGGCTGACCGCTCCCCGCCCCGTGGCACACAGGCAACACGTGCACACGTACACGCGTACACACGTACATGCATACATACCTACACACCTACACGGGCAATGACTCTCCCCCCCCACCGCTCACCTCCGTCCCCATAGCCTCACCTGAACAGAATGTTTGGACAAGTGCTGTTAGCGAGCACCTATTAAGTAAAGCTGCCACGGCGCGCGAGGGAATGGGTGGTCAGCACCACGCCCAGGTCGATTTCGTCACCGGAATGCTGACATTCACGCATCGAAACGGACAATCGCTTTAAGGCTGAGTCGTCCTAGGGGAGGCCCAGGATAGGTTCGTAGATTCGCCCCTGTGAGCGTGAATCGAACTCGGGTCACCGGGTTTGGTAACGCAGCGCGCTAACCACTACTCTACCGCTCCCCATCATGTGCACAGACACACGCAAAAGCCCCCACGCTTGTGCATATTAACACCAACACACGGGCATGTCGTCATACACGGACACACACAAGGACTCACCACGAAGTGTACACAAACACATGAGCGTAAAAGCGTACACAACAACAACAACCACCGCCATTCGTCACTCAGTGGCCGTGACGTCACCACGGCACCTGTGCCAGGCTATGTGCACTTTAAGGCCACGTGAAGTGTCGAACGCCCGCTGGCAGCAAACACAAAGACAAAGATCCCCCATATAGCCTGAACAGACTGTTGAGGCAAGTGCTGTTAGCATCTATGAAAGCCGGCACGGCACACGAGGGGGTGGGTGGCCAGCACTACGCCCGGCCGCCTTTGTCTCCCCAGTGGCGATATTTTTACACACCGCACCAGGTACTCATTTGAGGCCGAGCCGACCTAGAGGGAGGCCCAGGACCGGATCATATAATCGTCACTGGTGTTGGCCGTGAGCGGGAATCGAACTCGGGTCGCCAGGGTTCACAGCGCAGCGCTTTAACCACGACGCTACACACACACACAGCAACAACCTTCACCCCCTCGACTCGCGTAGCGCTAACCGCTGCACCGCCGCTCCTCCGCACGCGGCCACGAGCGAAACACAATGGAGCCAAAGAGGGATGGAGGCACGTCGAGAGTGAGTGGGTCTTGGTCAGGGCTCGTCGCTTGGAGGGGACGGTGGCCGATGGTCGAGATGAAGCACGGAACGGCAGCCCAAATAATGGAATGTCAAAGCGCGCGAGCGAGTACAGCGTGCGTGCGATGCCACGGGTGTCCACACGCACGTGTGTGTATGCGTGTGTGCGCGTGTGTGTGCGTGTGTGTGCGTGTGTATGCGTGTGTATGCGTGTGTATGCGTGTGTACGCGTGTGTGTGCGTGTGTGCGTGTGTGCGTGTGTATGCGTGTGTATGCGTGTGTATGCGTGTGTGTGCGTGTGTGTGCGTGTGTACGCGTGTGTGTGCGTGTGTATGCGTGTGTATGCGTGTGTATGCGTGTGTGTGCGTGTGTATGCGTGTGTATGCGTGTGCGTGTGTGTGCGTGCGAGCGTGCACGTGGGTCTTTACCCAGCAGTGGATTAGCCCTGGCTCATGACAAAGATGATTGTGTAATTATAACAGTCCGTGCAAGGACTCGGATTTTAATAAAAACCCGATCTACGTAAATTGCACTTCTGGTCTCTATCCAGTGAGCCAATATGAGGATTAATGTGCGTCTATAGACAAAGACAAATATACCCCGTACAGCCTTTAGCAGACGTGGAGCAAGTGCAGCTAGCGAGCAGCAATGAAGGCCGGAAAGGCGTACGACTTAGCTGGCTGGACCAGCACCACGACCGGCCGTATTTGTCTCTCCATGCATACACAAACATCGCGAGGTTTCTGTTTAACGTCTCCGCTGCCTTCCCTTCACATTGTTTGTTTTCGCGTCAAATAGGGATGACATTTTTATGTCAACACGAGGATCTCCGCTTTGTTTTCACTGCGAACCGCGCGACACGGCTGTCACGCCTTACACACACGCGCGTGTGTGTGTGTGTATGTCTGTGTATGTGTGTGTGTATGTGTGCGTGTGTATGTGTGCGTGTATGTGTGTGTGTATGTGTGTATGTGTGTGTATGTGTGTGTGTGTATGTGTGTGTGTATGTGTGTGTGTATGTGTGTGTATGTGTATGTGTGTGTGTGTATGTGTGTATGTGTGTATGTGTGTATGTGTGTGTATGTGTGTGTATGTGTGTGTATGTGTGTGTGTATGTGTGTGTGTATGTGTGTGTGTGTATGTGTGTGTGTATGTGTGTGTGTGTATGTGTGTGTGTATGTGTGTGTGTATGTGTGTGTGTGTATGTGTGTGTGTGTGTATGTGTGTGTATGTGATGTGTGTATTTATGTGTGTGTATGTGTGTGTGTATGTGTGTATGTGTGCGTGTGTGTGTGCGTGTGTGTGTTATGTGTGTGTGTAGCGGTTAGCGCGCTGCACTACGAACCTGGCGACCCCGGTTCGATTCCCGCTCACGGCAAACACCAGTGACGATTATCTGAACCGGTCCTGGGCCTCCCCTAGGTCGACTCAGCCTCAAATGAGTACCTGGTGCGATGTGTAAACATCGTCACTAGGGATATAAAGGCGGCCGGGCGTGGTGCTGGCTACACACCCCGTGCCGCCCTTTAATACGGCGCTCGACAGCAGCACTTGCCCCCACCCAAATATCTGTCAAGGCTACTCGGGGGGACTTTGTCTTTGTATTCTCTTGCTAAACGCCTTAAGCGCATCAAATGTGAAATGGCTGCGCGCCGCTGATGAAGCGGCTGATTTGTGTTTGTTGAGGAGGCGAGCGCGTCTGCCTGTGTTTACCCGTTCAAGTGCGCGGCGGAGTGCCTCTCTCGTTCGCTCTTTTTGTTCTGAGTGGCGCGTTCGTTGCCGCGGTGGGCAGGAGGGGAAGTGGTTGTGTGTGTGTGGTGGGTGAGGGGTGGGGGGATGGGTAGGCGGTTGTGACCGCTTGTGTAGAAATCCTCGTCCTGTCGGCATATTTAAAATATTGATCTTTCTGGAATGAGGGCAATGTTAACAGAGAGTTGTCGGAGCCGGCCCTCCTCGGCTTCTGAACCGAGTGAGGGACGGCCCCGCGCGCACGCTGCCTCCACGCATCGCGTGCGAGTGTCGAGTTTGGCTGGACCCGGGTACAGCGCACAGAGCTCGGCGCTCTCTCTCTCTCTGTGTGTGTACGAGGGTGTGGGGGAACACTCACTCGCACGCTCGCACGCACGCACGCAAGTGTCGTGCGAGCGCGTAGACTCACGTGCACGCTCGCTCGCTCACTCGCACGCACGTGGCACGCACTCGCACGCACGCTCACTCGCTCGCACGCACGCGAGCACAGCGGTGGGTGAACTCACGTTTACACACTCGCACGCGCACACTCGCACGCGCACACTCGCACACGCACACCGATTCGGCCGCACGAACTCAATCACTGGCACGCATGCACGGAAGCTCGCGTGCATTAAAACAAAGGAAATGACAGTCGTATAGGCTGTTGGGGTAAGTGCTGTTAGGCCGGCACCACGCACGAGGGGGTAGGTGGCCAACGCCACGCTCGGCCGCCTTTGTCTCCCCAGTGGCGATGTGTACACACCACACCAGGTACTTATTTCAAGGGAGGCATTGCTACTGGTCGTGAGCGGGAAACGAACTCGGGACCGCGGAGTTCGTAGCGCAGCGCACTAACCACTCACACACACTCACATTCACGCTCACACACACACACACTTACATACACACTCACACACACTCTCACACACTCACTTACACACACTCACACACATTCACGCTCACACACACTCACACACACACACTCACATTCACACTCACACACACACATTCACACTCATACACACTCACACACACACACTTACACACACACACACTCACATTCACGCTCACACACACTCACATTCACGCTCGCACACACACTTACACACACACTCACACACACACACTTACACACACACACTCACATTCACGCAGACACTCGCCCGCCCTCTTAAACTCACGTGCCGCACACACGGTGCCAACTTGCTGCGTTTTAACGACGCCGCGCTTCGCTCGTTGGTGTGAGCGTCGCTTCTCCGCCCTCCGTTGTTGCTGTTGTTGTTGTTGTAAGGAGGGTGGCTGCCTTCAACTTGCCCAAGATAATCCTTCACATAAACACACACGAAAACACAAAGAAAAAGATCACCCATATAGCCTTGAATAAACTGTTGGGGCGAGTGCTGTTAGCGAGCACCTATGAAGGCCGGCACGGCACACGAGCGGGTGTGTGGCCAACACCACGCCCGACCGCCTTTGTCTCCCCAGTGGCGATGTTTGCACACAGCACCAGGTACTCATTTGAGGCTGAGTCGACCTAGGGGAGGAGGCCCATGACCGGTTCAGATAATCGTCACCGGTGTTGGCCGTGAGCGGGCGGGAATCGAACTCGGGCGGGCGGTTTCGCAGCGCAGCGCTAACCGCGACACCACCGCTCCCACCGATGAAACCCCGTTCGCACGCACGCCACTGGCACGGATATTGAAATGTTGAGAACGCGCCCCCACGCACACACGCGCGCGCACGTGCACGCTGCTCGCAACCGTGCAACGCGTTCTCACGCAAGGGGAGGCTGGCTGCCTCGCTCGCTCGCGAACACCACTGGAACCCTCTCGGTCAGAGACACACCCGGGTCACTTACACGCAAACTCATTCGCACGCGAGGACGGCTCACTCGTACACAAAAACACAAAGACCCCCCCCCACCCACCCCCATCATCGCCACCACCACCACCCCTACCTCCGTATTGCCTTTAGCAGACCATTGGGGCAAGTGCTGATAGCGAGCACCTATGAAGGCCAATATGGACAAACAAAGGGCGTGGGGTTAATTCTAGATTTGAAGCTTTCGTGACTGCAAGGATTCATATTCTTAGGTTTTTTCGGTAAAGGCACGTAGGTAAAATTTTTTCTTTTATAAAAGTTAAATAAAAATCACGACGTTTCGGAGGCAACACAAGCTTCCGTCTTCAGGTGGAACCGTCACAGCACGATAGCTGTATCAAGTGTGGGGTTACCAGCACCACGCCCAGTCGCCTTTGTCTCCCCAGTGCTGCTCTTTACACTTGGCGACAACTTGAGGAGGCCTTCATCCAGCAGTAGATATATCTGGCCGGGGTGGCGCAGCTATAGAGAGCTCTTGGCTTGCAATCGCAAAAAAAATTTTGCGAGTTCAAATCCAGGTCGGGGGGATGGGGGTGGGGGGCGGGTCGAGAATTATCCCATCATCCTTTAAGGGTCGATTTAAAAAAAAAACAAGTACCACTGTGGCCGTGTTGTGGAAAGGAAATTAAAACTAAACATGAAACTTAACACACGTCGCCTATTGTATGTTTTTTTGACTAATGTGCTGAGTTTTGGGTGTTATTTGTGATTGTGCATCACTGCCGATCCACAGCAGCAGTATCACCAAGTAATTAATCTTCTGGCACGACTGGTCCTGGTCATACGAATGTGGAGTTTCCGCGACTGGATCAAGGCTGTATCGTGGAAATGAGCACCGCGCACCGCTCAGTTGCGTGCAAGGCCACTGTCGATCCACTGCTGAATGAAGGCTTCCCACGCCGTGCCGGTAATTGTTTGTCCATACTTCACCACTCCTGGTTAAGTAAGGCCCGCTGAGCAATATATCTCTCTTCTTGGTTCTTTCGGTTAAGTCACGTAGAATGGAAATAATAAAATAATAAAATAATAAAACATAAAAATCATTCTCACGACATTTCGGCCACAACGCAAGTAGCCGTCCTCAGGTGGAGAACAGGTCTGTCGAGAAGACAGAGTGTGAATGACACACCCCAGGCTCTGTCTTCTCGACAGACCTGTTCTCCACCTGAGGACGGCTACTTGCATTGTGGCCGAAACGTCGTGAGAATTATTTTATCATGTTTCATTTTTATTATTTTATTATTTCCATTCTACGTGACTTTACCGAAATAACCAAGAAGATGAATCCCTGCAGTCACGAAAGCTTTAAATCTATATATCTCTGTTTGAAAAGCGTCCTGGCCACACATGATAACTCAACGAAGTGGCTTATCACGTGGAAATTGACAGCAGCCAACTACTCTAAACGCACGTTTCTAAATGTGGAGAAAGAAACTGGAGGACCCGGGGGGGAAATCCACGAGACCACGGGGAGAGAGAGACACGGAAACTCCAAATATACAGCAGGCGTCAGGATCGGGATCGAACCCACGACCTCCTGTATAGCGGGCGAGGTAGTTAACATCTCACCACCGTGATGATGAGAGACGTAAACTCCAAATATACAGCAGGCATCAGGGTTGACATCGAACCCACGACCTCCTGCATGGCAGGCGAGGTAGTTAACATCTCCTAGCCACCGTGATGATGAGAGAGACACGCAAACTACAAATATACAGCAGGCGTCAGGATCGGGATCGAACCCACGACCTCCTGTATATCAGGCAAGGTAGTAAACATCTCATAGCCACCACGCACCACTGATGTTGGCCGTGACGGAGAATCGATACCATCGTGAATAATAATGATGACATTATTATAATCACTCGCAAGCACGTGACAATTGTAGTGTTAATGACATTGGCAGGGACGCTCAGCCGGAGATGAAACGACCGCATTGAGGCAGCGGAAATGAGAGGGGCGGCCACACCAGCGATGGAATCGGCTCGCTTGCAAAAAAAAACATCTGGCGGCGTACGACAGCATCTGGAGAGTTCAGGAGATCCATTACAACGTCCA
This sequence comes from Lampetra planeri, assembly GCF_965212315.1. Classification (NCBI taxonomy): domain Eukaryota; kingdom Metazoa; phylum Chordata; class Hyperoartia; order Petromyzontiformes; family Petromyzontidae; genus Lampetra; species Lampetra planeri. The sequence continues at coordinate 6,388,945 of NC_136136.1, forward strand.
GGTCCCCAAAGCCACGGCGTGAGAGAGAGAGAGAGTAAGGTCTTCCGCGGAGAAAGTTCGTGAAGTGGTGCTGCCGTTCCTCATCCTCTATTCGATTCTATTTCGCATTCACATAGCGTCCTTTCCAGGGCGTTCGGTGAGGAAGGCGACGGAATTGATGGAGGGACAGGGACTGGGAATGGAGCTGATGTTGCAGGAGTCCGTAAGGCAGAGTGAGGTGGAGTGCGATGGTGAGTGAGGGCGTCTGGTGGGTGCAAGGTGGATGAGTGGCAGTGGGGTATGGGGGGGGGGCACGCGCGTGAAAGTTGTGAAATGGGCACGGATGAGGATAGGTGGAGGGTGTTAGAGGCAGAGGTCTGGTGGCCGGACAGTTGAGTAGATGGAGGAGCACGGCCGTAGGGGGCGGGGGAGAGATGTGTCCAGGTGCACGTTGATAGCGAGACGTCGGGGCCGGGTCAGGAATCGGGGTCGTCGGAGGAAGATGACTGGGGGGAGGAGGGGGGGGGGCTGGGAGCAGGTGAAAGGCGGGCGAAGGAGCCGGTCGGGGTGGAGGCGGTGGAAGAGAAACAGCAAACCGAGAAGAGGAAGGAGCTGAGGGCCGAGCGACAGGTGGAAAGCGAGAGGTGAGAGTCAGACGTGGAGTATGTTCCTATGCAACTTGACAGGAAGAGAGAAATAACAAAAGTGAGACTGGGCGCAAGGAGGTGATGGAACAGTGAGGAGCGCAGACCACAGCCGGTTAACGCCACGGCCTTCATTATTTAGTCGGTTCACTCGAATCTGTCTCTTGGCCCCGTGCTGATCACCGCTTGGCTCGAACGTCCGAGTGCGTGTGGGGTGACGCAGTGCAGCCAGCGGCTACGAACCCGGCGACCCGATATCCATTCCCGCTCACGGCCAACACCCGGGACGATTATCTGAACCGGTCCTGGGACTCCCCTAAGTCGACTCAGCCTCAAATGAGTACCCGGTGCGGTGTGCAGTAAACATCGCCGCTAGGGAGACGAAGGCGGCCGGGCCACCCACCCTATCGCGTGCCGTTCCGGCGGCGGGTGGCCTTCATATGTGCCCTTAACAGCACTTGCCACCAAAGTTTAGTTGAGGCTATACGGGGGATCTTTGTCTTCGTCAAGGTGACGTGAAGACGCGTGGGAGGTGGAGCCACCGCGCGGAGGAGGCGAGGGCCTTCATCCAGCAGTGGATATATCATGGATGACGATCACGATTGTGCGTCAACCGCTCTCCCAACACTAGAAACAAAATTGCAGCCTCCCCCCTCAAACCCCCGCCCCGCCCCCCCCACCCCCCGAGTTTCAAAATCATCCAAAACTTCACAAGCAACAAAGAGGGCCGAGTCCGGGTGCAACCGCGTCACCAGCCCCTCCCCCAACCTCCTCTGGGGGGCCCCTGGGGCCGTGCTAGGTGCTCCCTAACTGCAATTGCATCAGCAAGTTTAGTGAAGCTCTAAGGATGTCTTTTGTGTGATGTTTGTGTGTGTGCGTGCATTTATGTTGTAGTGCGTGCGTGTGCGTCGCGTGCAGGAGCTGTGTACGTACGTGTGCGTGTGTGTGTATGTATGTGTATGTGGTGTGGTGGGTAAATGTCAGCACTGGGGAGACAAAGGCGGCCGGGGTGTGATGCTGGAAACCCACTCCCTCGTGTGCCGTTCCGCCTTCATAGGCTATACGGGGATCTTTGTATTTGCCCTTGTACGTGCGGTGTCGTGGCGGTCAGCGCGCTGTGCTCTGAACCCGGCGACCCGAGTCCGATGCCCGCTCACAGCCAACATCGTGGGCCTTCCCTAGGGCGACTCGGCCTCAAATGAGCCATGTGGTCACCCAAAGCCCCTCGTGTGCCGTCCCGGCCTTCGCGGGCGCTACTGGCGTAACGGCACTTTCCCCAAAAGTCTGTTCAGCCTATACGGGGGATCTTTGTCTTTGTGTTTTTTTTTTGGGGGGGGGGGCGGGGAGGGGGGTTGGACGTGCGTGCTCACGGCACGGCACGGAGCGTGACGGCGGCGGCGGGAGAGAGGCAGTCGAACCTCGCGTAAATAATTTACGCAATTAGCGACGCGCCCTTCGCAACCCCGAGTAATTGGCAAGCTGCGCGGATCGCGTGCGAGGAAGACGAGGGGGCGGTGTGGGGAGGGTGGGGGTGGAAGGGTGGAGGAGGGGGAGAGGGGGTGCGTGGAGGAGGAAGGGGGGGGTAGAAGGTGAGGGCTGAAGGCGAGTACCGTAAACAACAGCACGCATTGAAGAGCCGCGGCGAGGAAGCGCCCGGGGTGCGAGGCAGGCGGGCGGGGGGGGGGGTGGCGTGCGCAGGGGGCGAGAGGAGAGGGATGAGTGGGGGAGCGGAGCGGACGTGGGGGTGCTTGGGGAGGAGTGGTGGGGAGGAGGAGGAGGAGAGGGGGGGTCTCTGTCGGCCTCGCGTCACCTTCGCGTGCCGCGATCCAAGATGGGCAGGGAAATGAACCCAATTATCCCGCACTGCCATCCTGGTGCCACACGCGAAAGGGGATGAAGGGGGTGGTGCGGGGGTGGGGCGATGTATAAGCTCGTAACGAACAACACCAGCACCAGCAGCAGCGGCATCAATCGGTGATGCTCGCTGTGGTGATTGTATCCGTGATGATAATCATTGCTAACGGCATCGCGATGGCTGATGTCGTCATGAGCATCATCCGTAGGCCTATCGTCAGCATCGCTGTAACGGTAATTTTATACTCACCATCGTTCGAATATACAAAAATAACTCTACTTCTCTGGCCTCCCTTTCGAATATGCTGTGAAAAAGGGCCATTGCCCGAAACGTCGCCCATTTCCACGCTCAGGCTACGCGCACGGCGGTGTTGTTATTGACACGGAGCGTGTTGTTGTTGTTGTTGTTTGTGCACCACTGCGAACGCAGGAGCAGCACCAATTTGTTTGGAATAGCACGTATCATCGCTACCCTTAATCATCATCGCTGTAACAATGATTAAAGCATCGTAGTTGTGATTTGCTATCGCGGTTGCTATCAACAAAATGCGATCAGCGCCATCATTATTACGACTACAATTATCGAGTGACCTTTCTACAAACGTGGGCCGCTGTGTGTTCACTGGGGGTTAGGAGCGGTGGCGCAGTGGTTAGCGCACTGAACTCGTCAATCATCCATACCACGTGAGATCGATTCACGGTGACGCGAGTTGAAATCTGCACCGGTTCCACCCCCACCGCAACCACGCCCCGCCCTTCATCAATTCGCACTGACCAGCGTGGTGAAGTATGGTCAGACAAAATCCCCCAATGAACGACAAGGCGTGGTGAGAGGCCATCATCCGGGCCGTGTGTGAAAAACCAGAGTCCCCCCCCCCACCACGGCCACCCCTTACCACCACACCCCGGTTCTGTCCACATGGGAGTAGAAGTGCTATAAATGTCCAAATGGTGGGCCACTTTGTTCAACTATCCTTTGTGGCCAGGTGGCTTTCGACAAAGAAAGTTAATACCGCGGTGGGCTTTGTCTGGCAGGATGGGTGATGGTTTAGTTTTATTTTTGTTGTGCGTTTGGGCGATTTGGTAACCTTTATTGCACTCTGCCACTCCGATCGTGTTTTTTGTACAGGTTGTTGGTTTTAACGTTCTTACCCCGCGTCCGACTGGACATCTGTGGGGGGGGAAAAGCGCTTTATAGCTCATCGGATTCCTCCAGTCTGAATACAAATTCTGATTCTGAAGTGTGGATGCTCCCATACGTGGATGGGTTGGCCAACATCCCCTCTAGAAGCTTTCGATCTCAAAGCGCACCCGAGCGTCGCGTTAGGAGGCAATTGCAGGGCTGCACCTTTACCTTGACACGGCGTGAACGATGAAGCTGCGACAACGGCTGCCAACTGGGGCAGGCAATTTACACTCACACAGCACCGTGTGGTGTGGGGTGTGTGTGTGTGGTGTGTGTATGTAGTATAGTATATATGTGGTGTGGTATGTGTGGTGTGGTGTGTGTGTGGTGTGTGTGTGGTGTGGTATGTGTGGTGTGTGTGTGTGGTGTGTGTGGTGTGTGTGTGGTGTAGTGTGTGTGGGATGTGTAGGTGTGTGTGTGGTGTGTGTGTGGTGTGTGTGTGGTGTGTGTGGAGTGGTGTGTGTGGTGTGTATGGTGTGTGTGTGGTGTGTGTGTGGTGTGTGTGGTGTGTATGGTGTGTGTGTGGTGTGTGTGGTGTGTGTGTGGTGTGTGTGGTGTGTGTGTAGTGTGTGTTGGTGTGTGTATGGTGTTGTGTGTGGTGTGTGTTCAGGGCTAAGTTGGTTTTCATGGTGAAGGGGAGCGGTGGCACGGCGGTTAGCGCGCTGCAACTGAGGACCCGGCGACCCCAGTTCCGCTCACGGCCAACACCAGTGACGATTATCCAAACCGGTCCTGGGCCTCGTCCCCTAGGTCGACTCGGCCTCAAATGAGTACGTGGCGAAGTGTGTAAGCATCGCCACGAGGGGAGATGAAAGTGGCCACCCCACCTCCTCGTGTGCCGTGTCAGGGAGTTGCTCGCTAACAGCACTTGCCCCGAAAGCGTGGTATGGAAAACACCGGGGGAAATTTTGTATTTGTGTATGGTTCTCATGGCGAAGCTGAGCCCTCTGTAAAAATGCGTCCCCCATCTCGATTGGAGGCGTCGGGAGCCCGCGGGGCTTTGTGCACAAGGTGACCCTTAACCTCCCATCAAATGCACGCGCGCACGCGGCGGCAGCGATCCTATTAAGGCGCCGTCGAGGGAGGATGGTCAGGGAACCAGCCTCGCCGCTGATGTTGGCTGTGCCCGGAACGTCGAACTCAGCACGCGGTGCAGTGCGCTAACCACTACGTCACAACTCGTCACACCCCCCCCCCCCTCCATTAAATATAAAAATCATGATTATAACAGATTTTTGGGTCAAGTGCTGTTAGCGAGTTCCTATTAAGGCCGGAACGGTCTACACAAGGAATGGTGCAACTAACACACCCGGCCGCCTTTGTCTCTCCCCAGTGCTGATATATGTTGTTTACACACTGCAGCGGGTACGCTTTCAGATGCTAAATCGACCTAAAGGAAGCCCATTCCCGATGTATCATTATTAATCAGATTATCCCCTGGGCCTGGAATCGAACTCGCAACGCCGGAATGTCCCGCGAGATGCGCGCGCAGGGCACCCCGACCACGCTCGCGCGCGCGCGCGCACAATCACCAAGCGCGTGGCCGTGCCAGGACGAGAGCGAGATTACAGAGCGAGATAGCAGCGAGACGACGGCGTAGTGGTGGGAGGGTGGGTGGAAGGGTGGGTGGGTGGGTCACAGCCCTGAACTCACGCGAACTATTTACCTACCTCGCACGCACAGGCGCACGCTCGCACACACACACACCCAAAACATCCGTCGCCATCCTAGCGCACAATCGCACGCAACCACGCACGCACACACACACACTCACTTCTGAACACGACAAAGACAAAGATACCCCGTATAGCCTTCACAGACTGTTGGGGCAAGTGCTGTTAGCAAGCACATATGAAAGCACACACACTCACACTCACTTCTGAACACGGCAAAGACAAAGATCCACGTATATCCTTCACAGACTGTTGGGGCAAGTGCTGTTAGCAAGCACATTTGAAGGCACACACACACTCACTTCTGAACACCACAAAGACAAAAATTCCCCGTATAGCGTTCACAGACTGTTTGAACAAGTAATGTTAGCGAGCACCTATGAAGGCCGGCACGGCACACGAGGGGTGGTCAGCACCACGCCGGCCGCCTTTGTCTCCCGAGTGACGATGTTTACACACCGCACCGGGTACACATTTGAGGCTGAGTCGACCTAGGGGAGGCCCAGGACCGGTTCAGATAATCGTCACTTGTGTTGGCAGTGAGCGGGAATCGAACTCGGGTCGCCAGGTTCGTAGCGCAGCGCGCTAACCGCTACACCACCGCTCCCCACACACACGCACACCCACACAGGCACGCACAGACGCAGATACAGACACACACACACAGAGACCCACTGACACCCCGACTCCGCTGCTATGCGAGGTGTCCCAGCAGTGTACACGATTGGTCGAGCCGAGGAGTCGAGGTGTGATAATGATGACGATGTATTAGGGTCGAACTTCTTTCGCATCGTACGTAGCCAACCGTGCCAATCGGAAGTGCCGGGGGAAGGACAACCGAACGATGATTTTGTTTTAACTCAGCAGGGCCCAAAGGCGTGAATATAAATGTGTCGTTAAACCCGCCACCACCCGACACAGCCAATTAGTAAGGTTTGCCACGTAGACAGAACGTGCCAATTTGTAGATGAGATTTGTAGATGAGATTTGGAAAGTGGTCGTTATCGTTTCTCGAAGCGAGCGAGGTTCATACAAACATGGAAATATGGATGGTGGAGGAGGGGGGGGGAGGTTTTGGGGGGGGGGGATTTCGAATTCGTTAAGTGCGAAGCTGAAGCAGTTGGAGGGGGTGGTGGGGAGGGAGGGAAATTTGTCATCAGATTTCGAGGCCTTGGTGGCGGGGGAAGACACCCCCTCGGAACTTCCCGGGGGGATTCGTTCCCGCGGGTCATGGGCAATGCACGCGCGCGCGTGCGTGCGTGTGTTTGTGTGTGTTTGTGTGTGTACTTGTGTGTGTGTGTTTGTGTGTGTGTGTTTGTGTGTGTGTTTGTGTGTGTGTGTGTGTCTGTGTGTTTGTGTGTGTGTTTGTGTGTGTCTGTGTGTTTGTGTGTTTGTGTGTGTGTGTGTTTGTTTGTGTGTGTGTGTGTTTGTGTGTCTGTGTGTGTTTGTTTGTGTGTGTGTCTGTGTGTTTGTGTGTGTGTGTGTTTGTGTGTGTGTGTGTTTGTGTGTGGGGCTATTTAGCGCATTGGTCAGCCGGATCGACGTACGAGGGGGGTTGGGTGGCCAGCAGCACGCCCGGCCGCCTTTGTCTCCCCAGTGCTGATTTTACATACGCGCCGCTGCTGCCAAATACGGCACTCAATTTAGGCCGAGTCGATCTAGGGGAGGCCCAGGGTCGGTTCGGATTAATCGTCACTGGTGTTGGTGGGCCGCGAACGGGAATTGAAACTCGCAGAGCCAACCGCGACGATACCGCTCACACCTCTATCCACCCCGCACTCACGCACACAAATATAAAGACAAAGATCCCCCGTATAGCCTTCACAGACTGTCGGGGCAAGTGCTGTTAGCGAGCACCTATAAAGGCCGGCACGGCACACGAGGGAGTGGTTAGCCAACACCACGCCCGGCCGCCTTTGTCTCCCTAGTGGCGATGTTTACACATCGCACCAGGTACTCATTTGAGGCTGAGTCGACCTAGGGGAGGCCCAGCACCGGTTCAGATAACCGTCACTGGTGTTGACCGTGAGCGGGAATCGAACCCGGGTCGCCAGGTTCGTAGTGCAGCGCGCTAACCGCTACACACACACACGGAGCCCCCCCCCCATCTCCCCTGGCTCTGATTCTGCACGTAGCCCTGTGCCCCCAGCCCTGGAACGCGGAGGGGATGGTAATGGGGTTGGGGGGTGGGGGGTGGCGGGGCTGGGGGTGGGGGCTGTAGGAGGTGTGGAGGATGGGGAGAGAACACGGGGGGAGGGGGTGGGGTCGTCTTCGCAAAATATCAGAGGCAGCAGTCGCCCCCCGCCCCGCCCCTCCCCTCGCTCTCCTCCTTCCGAGTGGCGGTCACAATCGTGGCGAGCGCTGGGAGAGGAGGGAGGGGACGAGTGGATGGGTGGTGGTGGGGGGGGGCAGTCGATGCAGGAGTGGGGGGGGGGGTCATGCTGATAAATACACGTGGGTTTCTGCGGCACCCGCAGATCAACGCCACTCGCGACTTAAAAGTGGCAGCAGCAGCAGCAGAGGCAACAACTTCAGCAGTTGCAGCAGCAGCAGCATAAGTACCATCAGCGAACCAAACCATCATCGCCAGCAATCATCGTAATCATCGCCAGCAGCAGAGCGGACTCGTGCCAGCGATCAGGTCGCAGAGACGGCGCCTCCCCTTGGCGCGCGTTGAATGAACGAGCCCACGACGTTTGCGAGTGAGAGAATCTCCTCTGCCTGACATCTCTCTCCCTCACTCTCTCTCTCTGCCTTGCCATGACCGCAGCCGAGAGCATGGAGGCGCTGCCCGTGGTAGCGGCGGGCGGCGGGGCCCAGCTGTGGGACATCTCGCACCCTCCCGTGCTCTTCTTCCTCCTCTCCGCTCTTCTCATCCTCCTCGTCACCCTGGAGGCTCGCAAGCACGGCCGCTCTCATCAGCAGAAGCAGCAGCAGCAGCAAAAGCACAGCGCTCCCGACCCTCCGGGTCCCTTCGCGTTCCCCATCGTGGGCAACTCCCTCCAGCTGGGACCGATGCCTCACCTGACCCTCACCGCCATGGCGCAGCGCTACGGGCCCGTGTTCCGCATCCACCTGGGCCACGAGCCCGTGGTGGTGCTCACGGGCGAGGAGATCATCCGGGAGGCGCTGGTCAAGCGCGGCGCCGAGTTCGCGGGCCGGCCCGACTTCCCCTCCTTCGCGCTCGTGTCGGGCGGCAACAGCATGTCGTTCACCAACTACAGCGAGCTGTGGCGCATGCACCGGCGGCTGGCGCACTCCACTTTGCGCGCCTTCTTCACGGGCACGGCGGCGACCCGCCGCGTCTTCGAGGGCCACGTGCGCCTCGAGGCAGCCGAGCTGTGCGCGATGCTCGCGGCGGCGACGAGCCGGGCGGGAGGCGGCGTCGTCGACCCCAGCGAGCCGACGGTGGTGGCCGTGGCCAACGTCATCTCGGCGGTGTGCTTCGGCAAGCGCTACGAGCACGACGACGCCGAGTTGCGCGACCTCCTGAGCAACAACGAGCGCTTCAGCAAGACGGTGGGCGCCGGCAGCGTGGTGGACGTCATGCCGTGGCTCATGCGCTTCCCCAACCCGGTGCGCTCCATCTACCGCGACTTCGAGCAGATGAACAACGAGTTCTTCGCCTTCGTGCAGCGCAAGGTGCAGGAGCACCGCGACTCGTACGACCCCGCGGCGACCCCGCGCGACATGATCGACGCGCTCATCGGGCACATCGAGGGCGGAGGCGGCGACAGCGACGAGGAGGGAGACGCGGCAGACGGGGCTGGCGCCGCTGCTGGTGGCGCTGCTGGTGGCGCTGGAGGCGGTGCGCGCGAGGAGCCCCTGAAGTTGGGGCCACAGTACGTGGACAGCACCCTCACGGACGTGTTCGGGGCCGGCCAGGACACCATGTCCACGTCGCTGATGTGGTTCGTGCTCCTGTGCGCCAAGCACCCGGACCTTCAGGCCGACATGCAGAGGGACATCGACCGCGTGGTGGGACGCGAACGGCTGCCACGCCTGGACGACCGACCGCAGTTGGCGTGCGTGGACGCGTTCGTGTGCGAGATGATGCGTCACGTGAGCTACGTGCCCTTCACGATCCCGCACGCCACCACGACGGACACTGAGCTCAATGGCTACCGCATCGCCAAGGGCACAGTGGTATTCGTGAACCAGTGGTCGGTCAACCACGACCCGGCAATCTGGCGCGACCCCGAGCGCTTCGATCCGAGCCGCTTCCTGGACGAGACGGGCGCGGCGCTCGACCGCGACCTCGCGCGCAGGGTCATGATCTTCTCGTCGGGCAAGAGGAGGTGCATCGGCTACGAGATGGCCAAGATGCAGCTCTTCCTCTTCTGCAGCGTCTTGCTCCACCAGCTGAGCATGTCCGTGCCCCCTGGGCACGTCGTGAGCCTGGAGGGCGTGTACGGTCTCTCTCTGAAGCCAAAGCATATCTCGGTGGCGTTCACGCCGCGCGAACAGCTGCTGGGTCGGCCGGGAGAGGCAGAGGAGTGACGCGGGAGAGAGCGAGAGAGCGAGAGAGTGAGGATATTACTGTGTTAGTGAGAATGCAAGTGAGAGTTTTGGGTGGGGGGGGGCACAGAGAGTGAGCCAAAGTGAGAGCGCGCATGCGTGACAGTGATTGAGTGGTTGAGATGGAAGGCGCTTTAATGAGAGAGTGAGCGAGCGAGAGAGTGAGTGAGTGAGTGAGAGAGCGAGTGAGTGAGCGATAGAGTGAGTGAGCGATAGAGTGAATGAGCAGGCGAGAGAGTGAGCGAGTGAGTGAGCGAGAGAGTGAGCGAGAGAGCGAGTGAGTGAGCGAGAGAGTGTGCCAGAGAGAGAGAGAACACTTTGGGATAGCGAGTGAGAGCGCGGGGGGGGGGGAGTGTAAGATAAATTAAAAAAAAACAAAAATCATGAATACGGGATTGACAGGAGGCGCGATCGGGGTGAGAGAGTGAGATCATATTTTAGAGCGAGTGACGAGATGAACGGGACAATTGCAAGAAGGCACGACGTAGATTGGAGAGAGATCGTGTGCGAGTAAAGAAGGCAGAGCTGTGTGATACATACTCATGCTGATGATGATGAGTTCGTTGAGAGTGGGGAGGGAGCGGCTACGCAGTGGTTCGCGCACAGCGCCGCACACGCTGTGGACAAGTTCGATTTACAGCCGCAGCGAAGTGATATCTGAACGTGTCCTGCGGCCTCGTCCGTATAGGTCGACACGGTCTTGAAACCAGTACACGTAACTGGCATGGCGTACGTGAGCATCGCACACTTGGGGAGACAACGGCGGTCGGGCGTCGTGACGGCTTTAATGGGTGGTGGATAACAGCACTTGCCCCAACATACGATGGAGACTATAGGGGGGGGGGGGCTTTGCATGTATTTGTGTGTATATGTGCGTATCCTGTACGCACATATACACACTTGCGAGGTGTGTGGTGTAATTTGACGATTACATTCACGATTCCTCCATCGATCATTTTTGTATCGATTATTTCCATTCGTTCGCACAGCCGACGGTGGGAACTGTGGTCACTACTGGGTTCATCTCGCGATGATAGCTGCAAAAAAAACACGTTAATCGATTACATTGATCGAATCGTGACAATGTATTGGTGTCGACGACGGTGAAATTCGTTACGGCCTCGCTTCTCATTAATTTCGTACGCAGAGCGATCAATCAAGGGCTGCCCTGGTGAATAGAGACGCAAAACTCTCTTCCGTGTCGCCACGCAAGGAACACGTCTTTCATTCAGCACATCGGCTGATGAGCAATCCAAACTGATAACAAACCCGAGTTAAATCGAGCTGATATGAGCCAAAGAAAAGCATAACCAAAATAATATGTTCAAGGTGATATTGGTCCAGAAATGTATAGTAATTGTAGTAATATTATACCGGTTATTATCGTTATTATAATAACACTATTGGGCTGGATGGGCACACTCGCGTGATTCTATATATGTGTGTGTGTTTGTATTGTCACTGAACGGAAATCGGGCCGACTCTATATTCGCTGACCTCACCAATGGGTCTAATTCACGCGTCGTTGGCGAATGTTTATTTGGTATCATTTGCTGCAGAGATACGCCGATCGCTCACACATCCACCATCGATAACGGAAGGGGGGGGGGGTGCGGAGTTCGCACAGAGATCACAACGAAGACAAAGATCCCCCCCCCCCCTATAACCTTAACAGACTGCTGGAGCCAACAGTCACACTCACTCACACACTCACACACACACAAACAAACTCACACACACTCACACACACTCACTCACACACACTCACACATTCACTCACACACTCACTCACACACTCACTCACACACTCACTCACACACACTCACACACTCACTCACACACACTCACTCACACACACTCACACACTCACTCACACACACTCACACACTCACTCACACACTCACTCACACACTCACTCACACACACTCACACACTCACAAACTCACTCACACACTCACACACACAAACAAACTCACACACACTCACACACACTCACTCACACACACTCACACACACTCACACACACTCACACACTCACTCACACACTCACACACACTCACTCACACACTCACACACACACAAACAAACTCACACACACTCACACACACTCACTCACACACACTCACACACTCACTCACACACTCACTCACACACACTCACTCACACACACTCACACACTCACACACTCACTCACACACTCACACACACAAACAAACTCACACACACTCACTCACACTCACACACACACACTCACTCACACACTCACTCACACACTTACACACACTCACTCACACACTCACACACACACAAACAAACTCACACACACTCACACACACTCACTCACACACACTCACACACTCACTCACACACTCACTCACACACACTCACTCACACACACTCACACACTCACACACTCACTCACACACTCACACACACAAACAAACTCACACACACTCACTCACACTCACACACACTCACTCACACACTCACTCACACACTTACACACACTCACTCACACACTCACACACACACAAACAAACTCACACACACTCACACACACTCACTCACACACACTCACACACTCACTCACACACTCACACACACTCACTCACACACACTCACACACTCACACACTCACTCACACACACTCACTCACACACTCACTCACACACTCACTCACACACTCACTCACTCGAATACAGCCAGAGCCACATCGCAAATTTGCCTCGACGAATCGCTACTTTTTTTTTGCGGACCTAGTGAGACACACAGAGACACACAGATACATTGGGCCAAAACATATTTTATTCTAAACTAAATTTATAGGTGAAATTAAATAAAAATCTAATCTGATTAATAGATATTGTTAACATATTAGGCAGATCATCAGACCCGATAGTCGCGTTTCCGCTCAGATACAAAACGAGACCCCCCCCAACTCCCGTTCGATCTCATTTGAGTTGAGTGCCCTTTGAAAAAAGTTGATAACCCACGCCCGCATTTTTATAAATCAAACGCACACAACTCAAGCTCGTCAACCGTGGCAGTAAATGATACAAACCGTCGACTTTTCCTGCGGTGCCCCTTCTCCATCGCTAACGGGCCATGTAAAGAAGCTGAAGGGTCAATGCCCGAAACGTCGCCGATTATATGCATATTATTTTAAGGCGACAGTGTTGCCGACGAGCGTTGTGGGTTTTGTTTATTGTGTTTGTGCACCACCGCCAACGCACACAAATAGTTTAATCGCATACACACATTTTTTATTTGATTACACAAATATACATATTTATTTGCAGTTCACGCTCAGAAGTGAGACGAATGGTAGCGGCACCAGACCGTGACATACGGTGCCGGGGTGGGAGGAAGGATTTCATCCAGCAGTGGATAAGACAATGGAGGATGTTGATGACGATATTGTTCTCTTAAGAGATTGCTCGCGCTCGATTCATTGTGAACACTTTACAATCTACGATCGATATCTGCCATTAATCGCCTCTCTGCGCAAACGGTCGCACGAATAACGTAATCATTCGCTCGCTCGTTTTGGCCACTTCATCTTTGCTATTCTCAACCATATCCTGACAATTATATATTGTGTGGAGATTTTTTTGGAGGGGGGGGGGAAGAGGTGTCCCAGGACAGCCCCCTAATTTGAATCATCTGTCTGTCGTGCAGACATCGCGTGGGATTTAATGTGACACGTCACGTGGGATTCAAGTTGCACAATTACATGCTGGGTGATGGGGGGGGTCAGGTGAGTGGGTAGGTGGGCGAGTAGGTGGGGTGAGTAGGTGGGGTGAGGAGTAGATGGGTGAGTAGGTGGGGTGAGGAGTAGATGGTGAGTATGTGTGGTGAGGAGTAGATGGGTGAGTAGGTGGGGTGAGGAGTAGATGGGTGAGTAGGTGGGGTGAGGAGTAGATGGGTGAGTATGTGTGGTGAGGAGTAGATGGGTGAGTAGGTGGGGTGAGGAGTAGATGGGTGAGTAGGAACGTCAGCGTGTTGGCGAGCAGGTGGGTTCGTAGGTGAGTACGTGGGTGAGTACGTGGGTCAGCAGGTGGGCGAGGTAGGTGATGGGTGAGTAGGTGGGTGAGCTTCACAAGCTTCACAATGAAGGCCCCCTTCAACTGACCAATGAGCCACGGCACGCGACCGATTTCGACAAATCTCAGAAAACTGAGCAGGTGTTGAGCCTGGATAGTGTGAGCATGAGCGACCACCAACAACACAAAGCTGTAGGCTGCTGTGGTCAGCAGATGGCAGTGCAGGAAAACCAATTGCAGTACTGTACTTCTATGTCCCCGCATATATGCACCTGGCCTTGATGAACCCTCGCGGACCAGCGTGGCGAAGTATGGTCAAAACAACCGCCATATGGCGTAGGGTAGGCCCCTCATCAAGCAATGTGTTGATGAAAGGGATTATACATTACTTGTATTGTTACATATTCACGTGATCTGATCTCGGCGAAATTTTTGACGTAATGTTTCGTGTAAGCGTTCCTTTATCCTGCGTTGATTTCGCCAGAGATCTCAACCAAGCTCGTGCCGTCTCATCTACACCGCGTTCAGCCACCATCACTGCCAGGTCTCAACAATACACTCACTCATCCACCCATTCACCCACTCACTCACTCACCAACCCACCCACCCATTCACTCATCCACTCACCCACCCACTCATCCACCCATTCACTCATCCACTCACCCACTCACTCATCCACCGACTCACTCATCCACCCACTCACTCACCAACTCACCCACTCACTCATCCACTCACCCACCCACCCACTCATCCACCCACCTACTCATCCACCCACTCACTCACCAACCCACCCATTCACTTTTCCACCCACTCACTCATCCATTCACTCATTCACCCACCCACTCATCCACCCACCCACCCACTCACTCACCAACCCACCCACCCATTCACTCATCCACTCACCCACCCACTCATCCACCGACTCACTCATTCACTCACCCACTCACTCACCAACTCATCCACTCACTCATCCACTCACCCACCCACTTACCCACCCACTCACTCATCCACCCACTCACTCACCAACCCACCCACTCACTCATCCACTCACCCACTCATCCACTCATCCACCCACCCACTCATCCACCCACCTACTCATCCACCCACTCACTCACCAACCCACTCATTCACCCACCCACTCACTCATCCACTCACCCACCCACCCACTCATCCACCCACCCACTCATCCACCCACCTACTCATCCACCCACTCACTCACCAACCCACTCATTCTCTTATCCATCCACCCACTCACCGACTCACCAACCCACTCATTCACCCACCCACTCATCCACCCACCTACTCATCCACCCACTCACTCACCAACCCACTCATTCACCCACCCACTCACTCATCCACTCACCCACCCACCCACTCATTCACCCAGCCACTCATCCACCCACCTACTCATCCACCCACTCACTCACCAACCCACTCATTCTCTTATCCATCCACCCACTCACCGACTCACCAACCCACTCATTCACCCACCCAATCACTCATCCACTCACCCACCCACCCACTCATCCACCCACCCACTCATCCACCCACCTACTCATCCACCCACTCACTCACCAACCCACTCATTCACCCACCCACTCACTCATCCACTCACCCACCCACCCACCCACTCATTCACCCAGCCACTCATCCACCCACCTACTCATCCACCCACTCACTCACCAACCCACTCATTCTCTTATCCATCCACCCACTCACTCACCCGCCCACCACACCAGCAGATCACAACACTTATCTCCCTGTTGCTTCCTTCCCTGGAAGCGTTCCACTTCAGACTTCCCTCCCAGCATCACCGCCTCTCCACGCACTCCTATCATTGCAAACTAACATAGTGCTGATTGTTGCTGGCCGCATGGAGTTTCCAGCCTTCGTACCCCAATGCTCATCAGCCGTTATATAAATATTTTTTTTTTAATGTGCTTCAAGTATAAGCAACCTTCCAATGTTTTTAATACCCATCATGTGCATGCGTAATTCGTATTTATAGTCTATAAAGACATCGATCTGTTTTACCGGCAATGCCGCCTGTGGGTCATGTTATCTCCTAATTCTCACCGAGTCGAACCCATTGCTCACTCGCCGTCTATCTATTTGTTCTTGTCCGTGGCACGTGGGGTTAGTCGCAGTAGTAGCAATCCGCAGTCACGAGCGAGAGATATACTCGATGTGGTGTGCCGGGTTCAGAAATGTGTTGTTTTGTCGCGTGTCTCACACCCCGATGATGTTAATCCATGAGTATAACAACTACCGATATCGTATTATGAACATTGTTCTGATAATTATAATAATTATTTTTATCCCAAGTGATCCATTGGGAGACAGTATTCATTACCTACGTATATGTGCAAAGGTATTCAAGTATAAATACCAATCAGTGTTTTAATTGTATGTACGGCATGTAACCTTTGATCCGCTACTAAGGCAATACGTATATTCTTTACGAGAAATGTAATTCGAATCTAATGATAATAATTGCTATTATTCTGGGGGACAAATTCCTCGCGTTGTTAAACGAAAGAGTAAGTGGTGTGCACTTTATCACGATGTGAAAGTACAGCTGCCGGTTTATAATGTGTTTGCCGGCGGTGATTTTTTTGTGTGTGTGGGCGTGCGCGCGCTTTGTAATAAACACTATTAAACATGTAAGAAAAACGACAATAAACACACGTGATTTTTTTTCATCAAATTATCTCGTGCCTAACTGTGTGAATCGATTTCTTACGTCAACATACAGTATATGCGTACTGTATTGGAGATCGCATTTAGGTTTTCAAGTGGTCTTTCCCCGACAGCCTGCTAAGTCGTTTCAGAGTAGGAGGGGAGGGGGGCTGGAGGGAGGGGGGCCTGGTGGAGGAGTGGGGGGGGCTGAAGGAGGAGCGGGGCTGAAGGAGGTGGGGGGGGTGGGGCTGGAGGAGGTGGGGGGGGGCATTACTGCCATGCTGTGTGGAATCCCGATTGAGCAAACTCATTTTGCGGGTAAACTTTTTAAATTTCACAAAGATTAGACCGTGACGCCGGCACACAATCCGAATAGTTGGAACCATCATGGGACCTCCTTTGCCAGTACCAAAATATACTAATAGGGTTTTTCCCCTTTTTTCTGGCAACAAAACTGACACCTTTTGCAAGGAATCATGCTTACATTAACCACAATACTTGCAGTCAAATGCAAACAAAAAACAATACTCTGATAATTTATGCATTGTCTTTGAAACTGATTGGTCCACACCAGAGACAGCTTTCTTTAGAGCCTAGTCTCATATGGTGTTCGACCAGATGACACCATATGAGACTAGGCTCTAAAGAATGTTACTCATTATTGCTCATTATTATCGAATAACGTCAGGTGATCTGTAACGTGCCCACGGCGGTCTGAAGCAGACGACGCGCATTTGTTCATGGTTAATGCACCCGCAGTATTAACCAGGGCGGACGCGAGGCTCGAACCACGAATCTCTGCCAACGCATGGTAAACGCGTTACGGCTAGGCCATGTGACCCTCAATAGCCCTCGCATGCACCTGCACCCACCCAGTGGAGGACTGGGACAAAAAAAATCGGCCCAGACATTTGTAAACACACCGAGCCCAAATTGCCGTATAATCTCATTGGCCCATTTGGGCTGGGTCCAAATAAAACAAATGGGCCGGTGAGGAATATTCTTTGGGGCTGCCGAAAATTGGACTCAGTGGCAACTGAGAGCGTAAACACGCAATAGAGGGTACACATCTAGAGGTAATAAAATATTCTCACCAAAACATATCTGTTTACTTTTTACTCTGATCACATTTGAAATTTCGATTTAAAGCTTTCGTGACTGCAGGGATTCATCTTCTTGGTTCTTTCGGTAAAGTCACGTAGAAGGGAAGTAATAAAATAATAAAAATAAAACATAATAAAATAATTCTCGCGACGTTTCGGCCACAACGCAAGCAGTCGTCCTCAGGTTGCTTGCGTTGAGGACGGCTGCTTGCGTTGTAGCCGAAACGTCGTGATAATTATTTTTTATGTTTTATTTTTATTATTTTATTACTTCCCTTCTACGTGACTTTACCGAAAGAACCAAGAACACATTTGAAATGTCCCCACGCAGGTCGGCTCACCGGCACCTCGGAATTGACCGGCCCACTGGGCATTTGCCGGGACTACCCAGTGGCCATTCCGGGCCTGCCTGCACCCACCCGCCTCCTCGCTCGCTCTCTCTCTTCCCCTTGCTTTGGACAATTTGCTTCATTAACCTTCGGTCCCTGGCAGACGTCGCGCCCATTGGCAGATCGGTGCCACATGCATCCCTTGCGCCGCGTCGGGACGGCTGTCACTCGGAGGAGGGTGGGTCCCCTTGGGGACGGTTTGAGATGTCACGCCAAGACATCGGGTGGTGGTGGCTATACACAAGGCTGCCCGTAACCCAGACGGCAGCTGCGAGGAAGGTTGGTGGATCACCACACACACGCAGGTGACGTGAAACTCCCTTCCCATGGGCTCACCGGGAGAAGGCGTTAGCAACAACAAAAAATGTGAACTCCACCTGTTCCATCGGCATGGAATTGAGTGTTTCCCCCTCGCACGCGTGGGTGGTTTCCGCGTGCTCCGATTGCATCCCACATATATACGTGCTCATTGATCGGCCGATAACACCGTCATATATAAAGGATCGCAGAGCTTGGGCAATCGTTGACGACGCCGGCTCGTCGTCTGAGCTGTCGCTACCTTCCCCACGATGGGTAATGATGGGCTGAGTGAATCTAAAGTCGATATTTGAAGTCGCAACCCCGCAATGACATGCTGTCTCTCTCTGCCGATGGGGCCACCTGGTCGGCTAACAATGGGGAACGGATCTGGATATGGATAAATTATAATTGGCAGGAGGATGAGGAGGAGAGGGCGAAGGAGGAGGAGGGGGGAGGGAAATATATTCCAAAACCCAAAATGAAATGAAAGAAACCACCCCACACACACAAACCGGCGGTGTAAACTCTCACGTCCAGGGCGCTGTTCGCATATGAAATCAATTCCCACCACCAGTCGCCCCCCCCCCTCGCCTCCCTCCTCGCCCCCCCACAACCAACTCTGGGCACAGGGAGTCTTTTCAACTAAGAGCAGCAAGAACAACAACAGAAAGAGACCCCCAGGTTCGCTTCTCCCCCCCCCCCGCCGCCCCCCGTATACATTGTGTATTATTTATTTTTTTTATTTCCCTCTTCGCCATTCAACAAAAAAACGGCACCCCCCCCCCTCCAATTAAAGGCGCGCGCGCGCGCGAGGGAGGGAGGGAGAGGGAGGGGGGAATGCGAACCAGATGCGGGCTGGAGAACTGTGGCCGTCAACTCGTCGAGACCGCGGAGCGCACGAGGGTGACGCGTTAATGAGTCGCGGACTCGCATGCGACTCTATCAAAGAGGGTCTCTCTCTCTGTGTGTGTGTGTCTCTGTGTGTGTGTCTCTGTGTGTGTGTGTCTGTGTGTGTCTCTGTGTGTGTGTGTCTCTGTGTGTGTCTCTGTGTGTGTGTGTCTCTCTGTGTGTGTGTCTGTGTGTGTCTCTCTGTGTGTGTCTCTCTCTGTGTGTCTTTCTGTGTGTGTGTGTGTCTCTGTGTGTGTGTCTCTGTGTGTGTGTCTCTGTGTGTGTGTCTCTGTGTGTGTGTCTCTTTCTCTGTGTCTGTGTGTGTCTCTGTGTGTCTGTGTCTCTCTCTGTGTGTGTGTATGTGTGTGTGTGTCTCTGTGTGTGTGTCTCTCTGTGTGTGTGTCTCTGTGTGTCTCTGTGTGTGTGTGTGTCTGTGTGTCTTTCTCTCTCTCTGTCTCTCTGTGTGTGTCTCTCTCTGTGTGTGTCTCTCTCTCTCTCTCTGTGTCTCTGTCTCTCTCTGTGTCTCTGTCTCTCTGTGTCTCTCTCTGTGTGTCTCTCTCTCTCTCTGTGTCTCTGTGTGTCTCTGTGTCAATGTGTCTCTCTCTCGGTGTGTCTCTCTCTCTCCGTCTCTCTGTGTCTCTCTGTGTCTCTGTCTCTCTCTGTGTCTCTCTCTGTGTCTCTCTCTGTGTGTCTCTCTCTCTGTGTCTCTGTCTCTCTCTGTGTCTCTATCTGTGTGTCTCTCTCTGTATGTGTCTCTCTGTGTCTCTCTGTGTCTCTGTCTCTCTCTGTGTCTCTCTCTCTGTGTCTCTGTCTCTCTCTGTGTCTCTCTCTGTGTCTCTCTCTCTGTCTGTGTCTCTGTGTGTCTCTCTCTCGGTGTGTCTCTCGAGGTCGCCCGGTGGTGACTCAGCGGGAGCTGATGGGGGTGGTGGTGGTGGTGTTGGAGGTGGTGGGGGTGGTGGTCGTGGGGGTGGTGGTGGTCGTGGGGGTGGGGGTTCATAATGGCCATGTCGGACGCAATAAACTACACCAGCAGTGTAAACTGCGGGTTCGGTCCCCCCCCCGTGATTATGCCCCCCCCCCCCCACCGCGATTAAACCGGTTTCTCAAGCGGAGTGAACAGCGATGAGGTGATGGTCTCGGCACGGTCTTCGGTAACTCACATAGAGACCCCCACCGAGCCACGCAGCGACCCCATAGACCCACACAGCGACCCCATAGACCCACATAGCGACCCCATAGACCCACACAGCGACCCCATAGACCCACACAGCAACCCCATAGACCCACACAGCGACCCCATAGACCCACACAGCGACCCCATAGACCCACACAGCGACCCCATAGACCCACACAGCGACCCCATAGACCCACACAGCAACCCCATAGACCCACACAGCGACCCCATAGACCCACACAGCGACCCCATAGACCCACACAGCAACCCCATAGACCCACACAGCGACCCCATAGACCCACACAGCGACCCCATAGACCCACACAGCGACCCCATAGACCCACACAGCGACCCCATAGACCCACACAGCGACCCCATAGACCCACACAGCGACCCCATAGACCCACACAGCGACCCCATAAACCCACACAGCGACCCCATAGACCCACACAGCGACCCCATAGACCCACACAGCGACCCCATAGACCCACACAGCGACCCCATAGACCCACATAGCGACCCCATAGACCCACACAGCGACCCCATAGACCCACACAGCGACCCCATAGACCCACACAGCGACCCCATAGACCCACATAGCGACCCCATAGACCCACATAGCGACCCCATAGACCCACACAGCGACCCCATAGACCCACACAGCGACCCCATAGACCCACACAGCGACCCCATAGACCCACACAGCGACCCCATAGACCCACACAGCGACCCCATAGACCCACATAGCGACCCCATAGACCCACACAGCGACCCCATAGACCCACACAGCGACCCCATAGACCCACACAGCGACCCCATAGACCCACATAGCAATCCCATAGACCCACATAGCGACCCGTAGACTCGCACGGCGACCCGCGGATTCGCGTATACGACAACGCAGAGACCCATAGATGTGCACTGACTGGGTCGTGATTAGAACCGGGCTCCCATGTGTATACAGCGAGTCAGTGTTCAATAATTTGAGACGATTTTTTTACTTATTTCGTTTTGCCCGTTGTAGAGACAAGGAAACCATCAACGACGCGACTTCAACCCCGATGAAGTTCGGAGAGACAACGCAGAAGATCCGTGGGTTTGATCTTCCACGAAGTTCACTGCACAAACCACGGCAGTAGGTGCTGATACCTGATGTTCAAATGGAAAATTCGAAACTCTCCAAGAGCTTGGTTCTTTTGGTAAAGTCACGTAGAAGGGAAGTAATAAAATAATAAAAATAAAACATAATAAAATAATTCTCACGACGTTTCGGCCACAACGCAAGCAGCCGTCCTCAGGTGAAGACCAGGTCTGTCGGGGAGACAGCGTCTAAATGAAACACCACCACGCTTGGAGCGTCTATTTAAGCTGGGTTGGAAGGGGGGAAGTGCGCCTTGACAAAATAATTTGCATATCAAGAAGAATTTAGCATATTCATGGGAAATGCAGGTATGTGATTAGTACTACTTGTGAAATGCGTAGGAGGTGGGCGGGGGTTTTCAAAGTCATATTATGCCCGTGCATTATGCAGGAATAACAGCATCAAAGGGAGGGGATAGGATTGTGGCTTGACCACCTGAATGTGAAATTGAAGAAGTAGGAAGAAGGAGGAAGAAGTCCCGGGTTGCACCTTGCTGACGGCGATCGTCACTTCACCTGGAAGCTCGCGTGGCGGTTTCCAATCATCTTCCACATTTACATCAGCTTTTGGATTTGTGGCTTTGCATGCCTCGTCATCGTCGTCATCATCGTCTTCATCGGGGTTGTGAAGTGACATTGTTGAATGATTCGCGCGTGGGTCCAAGAGGGACTGCTGCGCGACTTGAAGCCGCTCTGGTGGTGGTGGTGGTGGTGGTAGTGGTGATAATGATGATGGTGGTGGTGATGATAGTGGTGGTGGTGATGATGGTGGTGGTGATAGTGGTGATGGTGGTGATGGTAGTGATGGTGGTGGTGATAGTGGGAATAGTGGTGATGGTTGTGATGATGGTAGTGGTGGTGGTGATGGTGGTGGGGCCTTACCATCAGCCCCACCACCTGCTTGGGTATTTTGTACCATCGGACACTCCACCCCCACAACTCCCAATTGATGATGGGGCAGTTGTGGAGAGAGTGGAGAGTTTCCCATACATGGGCAGTGTGCTTATAACCGGCTCCGGTTTAACAACAGAGGTCTCACTCCGAATCAATCGAGCGGCATTATCTTTTCATCGGTTGCGCAACGCTGTGTGCAAGCTACCTGGTCTCTCACTCCACGAAGCTTCAGGTCTTCTCGGCCACAGTCATTACCTCCCGTCTCTACACTTGCGAACCCCCCTAATGGAACATCTTCGCCGGTTAGAAACATTTAGGCTGGCCTGCCTACGATCCATCCTGGGTCTAACCAGGCTGGATTGTGTGAGGAGCTCACAAATCCTTGAAAGATCTGGATAAAGTCCCATCGGTGAGCTCCTCCGGCAGGCAAGGCTGCGTTGGCTGGGTCATGTAGCCCGCATGCCCAGCCACCACATGCCTAAACAGCTTTTGGTCGGCCGGATCGAGGGGGGAAAACGGGCACGGCACGGGCTAGAAAAGAGATGGAGTGATGTGGTACAAGAGGATGTGGAGCTGAGTGGACTTTCCGATGACTGGTACCAGCGGTATCAAGATCGGCCTCTGTGGAGGAGGCTCGTGAACGACGCTACTGGGCAGTTGGAGGCAGTCGCCCTCCAACAACAACGGAGGACTGAGGAGCAACGCTCACAACAACGAGCGGAGCGCTGGGTGGCTAAAGCACAGCAAGTTGGCACAGTAGGGGGCACAGGTGGTGCATCAGCCAGTCGTCTCAGTCAGTCGACCCGTGGCATCTGGGTCTGCCCCGTGACCTCCTGCCAGCGGGCGTTCGACACTTCACGTGGCCTCAAGGTGCACATAGCCTGGTGAGGTCACCACCACTTAGTGGCGAATGGCGGTTGTTGTTGTTGGTGATGGTGGTGGTGTTGGTGGTGATGATGATGGTGGTAGTGCGGTTCCATTCTCGAGGTCATCCTGTCGTACGTGAAGGCGTGCGCTCTCCACGAGTCGCCGGACGCGAGCAAGCGAGAAGATCAGAGGGCGGAGAGGGAGGGAGGGGAGGGAGGGAGGGAGAGGAGCCCCCCCCCCCCGTTTGCGTGCGAACTCTAAACCCATCCCCTCGCCGCCACGGGGGCCCGTACCCGGCGCCTCCAGGGAGTCGATAGCGGAGGCCGCGCAGCAGCAGAAACAACACAAACCACAATCACACCGAGGGCTGGGGGAGCGAACGCGAATTCTTTGCTGAAATTGCTCGTTGAGGACACGCGTGGCCCCCCCACCCACCCCACGTGCTTCGTGTGTAATTGTTGCGGTGGAGGGTGGATTGGGGGGGGGGGTAGAATACAGCAATGATATTCGTACGCACGCGTATACATACACACACACGCACATGCATGTGCTGTATATGCGTGCGTGCGTGCATATGTGCGTGTGTTACCATCGATGAGATTATACATTTGTAAAAAAGTAAAAACCTGATCGCGATTCTTCTTTTTCACAGATGATGCGTTGTCTGTCTCTTGATCGTGATTCTTTAATATGTTTTTGTTGTTAGTTGTAATGTGGCACTGAGTCAGTGCTGCTCGCCAATTGCCTGGGTGTTCAAGTGGGCTATGAAGTTTGTGAGAAATCTGGCTCACAAACCTAATAGACTAACTAACAAATAGACTCATCGACATGCATAGAGACTCGTAGATGTAAATTATTCTAGAAATACACAGATACTCATCGAGAGATATATCGATATTTATCGATATAAATAGAGACTCATCGAGATACAGAAGGATACTGCGTCTAAGGGGCCGTCCATAAATGACGTCACGCGATTTTGGACGATTTTTTACCCCCCCCCCCCCCCGTCGTCACACGGCGTTACAAAAAGTCAGACCCCCACTCAAATATGACGTCACAAAGCTATGCACCCCCCCCCCCCCCCCATAAAATAAAAACGTGCTTCAAATCGCTTGAAACTATTGTCATTGTAGTGCGTATTTAATGTGGCGCTGCACTCTCATGTTGTAGGAGAAAACATTTATTAAAAAGTCTATTTAATTAAGTAGAACGTGTTGTCTATTTTTATTTAAAGTTGCGCATTTTGATGTGACGTCACATTTCTCAACCCCCCCCCCCTCGTCACACATCGTCACAAATGTCTGACCGTCTGACCCCCCCCCCCTAGGTGCGTGACGTCATTTATGGACGGCCCCTAAGCTGGACCCAAAGAGGTACCAAAGTAAAAGTAAGAAAAGAGTTTCACATAGAACAAGGCAACCTGATGACGCAGGTAGTGATAAGAAGGAAACTGCCCCTATTTGGACAAACATGTAAGATGGACAACAACAAAAGGAAAATTTTAAGTGTGTGATTCGGAGAAATAGAAGAAACCGGAATAAGTAAAAAATACAATAAAAATTTAACACGCTTTAATGAAATGTACCGTACTAGTAATGTAAGAACTCCACGACTCCAGGAAGTGGCCCCGAAGCTTGCCATAACGTAAGGGACCGTGGCCAACTACAGCCAACGTCAGTTGAGCGTGGACAATTAGACCCAAGCCGAAACATAACATATAAAAACATTGTTTAAAATTAAAAATTTTAAAATGATATAATATAGTAGTGTCATCAATATGACATAAGTATATAACGTTTGCAGTCGATACCACATTGGGAAGTGGGTTAAAATTGAGTTACAAGATTTGAGGATACAACAACGACAACAACAAGAACAACAGACAAAGTGAATTAAATAAAAGCGTGTAAAAAGAGGAAAACCCAAACAGAGAATGGCTGGACGATGCCAGGAATATGTTTAAGCGCTTGAGCATATTGGCACTACAACACAGAGAAACGTGGAAATAAATAACTCAATGTGCAGCGGACACCTACACGGGCTATTTGCCCATAGATCGTGATGATGAGATCGAATATCCATCTCCAGAGGAGGCTTTACTCTGTGGTTCTTTCGGTAAAAGTCACGTAGGTAGGAAAATAATAGATCACGACGTTTCGATCGCAACACAAGCAATCGTCATCAGGTGGGACAACCACAGCGAGAAAAAGCTGCTGAAATAGGCGAGAAATCTGCCGTGGCACGAGATTATATAGTAGTGTATAGTGTAGTGTATAGTGTCGTGTATAGTGTAGTGTATAGTGTAGTGTATAGTGTAGTGTATAGTGTAGTGTATAGTGTAGTGTATAGTAGTGTATAGTGTAGTGTGTAGTGTATAGTGTAGTGTATAGTGTAGTGTACAGTGTAGTGTGTAGTGTAGTGTATAGTAGTGTATAGTGTATAGTGTAGTGTATAGTGTAGTGTGTAGTGTATAGTGTAGTGTATAGTGTAGTGTATAGTGTAGTGTGTAGTGTATAGTGTAGTGTATAGTGTAGTGTCTAGTGTAGTGTATAGTGTAGTGTATAGTAGTGTATAGTGTAGTGTATAGTGTAGTGTATAGTGTAGTGTATAGTGTAGAGTATAGTGTAGTGTATAGTGTAGTGTATAGTGTAGTGTCTAGTGTAGTGTATAGTGTAGTGTATAGTAGTGTATAGTGTAGTGTATAGTGTAGTGTATAATAGTGTATAGTGTAGTGTATAGTGTAGAGTATAGTAGGCCTCGGCAGTAGCGGGGGGGGGGAGAGAAGGGGGGTGTGGGAAGAGGCGGGGCAGAAAGATGACCCCGTGGTATCGGGGCTCGCTGGCAGAGGGTCACGTGACAGACCCAGGTGCCACAGGATGACTGAGATGACCGGCAAAAGTGGCGGTGTTTGTTTCTCGTGGCAACTAAATGCATGGCTTGACCCAAGTCGGGTGGAGGACGGTGCACGACACATCGGGTGCATTTTACTCGCACGGCGAACTGACCCAAAAATCAATTTATAAATCCACACTGCATTCTCGAAAGCTTCAAATCAAGATCCACACTACATTATTATAATGTTCTTCTTGGTTCTTTCGGTAAAGTCACGTAGAAGGGAAATAATAAAATAATAAAAATTAAACATTATAAAATACTATAATAAAATATTTATTTTATTATTTCCCTTCTACGTGACTTTACCGAAAGAACCAAGAAGATGAATCCCTGCAGTCACGAAAGCTTTAAATCGAAACTTATTATAATGTTTTTACACAATGAGAAAGCTACCACGGCACGGGTAGGGACGGTTTAAGATTACGAGGAGGAGGGGGCGAGGTGTGCATTGCACATCGCAAAACTCGTTTCGATGTAACCTCGTTTAAAACCGCAAGGGCAGCGGCTGTGAGACCAGGATTCAAACCCAGGCTCTGTGCCGTGCCGGCTAAGCGATCTGACCTCTGAACCCAAACTGGCCACCCACCCCCCCCCGTGTCCTGCCGCACCTGAAGCTGAACCCTCACCTCGCCTCGTGCCCTCTGCCAGTCGCGGGTGTTTGACAGGCGCGGTCACGGCCCACTAACCCAGCGATCACTCCTCGCTCCTATTGCACAAGCGGCAGAACGGCAAACGTGCATGGCACGACGCTACCGTACGTTGCGTACACTATTCACATAATCTACTGTTGAAGGCTTCTCCCTATGCCTCGAGTTTACTGGCTGGCTGCTGGGCTGGGCTCCTTGCTGCTGCTGCTGCTGCTGCGGCCGTGGCCGCCGAAACTAGCTGGGTAACTGGCTACACGGACGGAAGAAGATGTTCGGAAGCGGATTGATGCGGAATTGCTTTAACTTCTCAATGTGTTGTCCCTATATGATGTAATTCTTTTGGCAGAATATTATTTATATTCTGGCAAAATAATTTCTTTAGAACTGCTTTTTGTGTTTAGTCCGTTGTCCTTCCCGCGCACCTCCGATTAGTACGGTAGGCTATGTACGGTGTGAAGAAGTTTAACATATAGACATCCTAGAGCAGTGGTTCCTTTACTGCAGCCTTGCACCCTTTTGGTTCTAATCGTAAAAAAATGTATAATGTTAATAAATGCATAGTTTTGATGAAACAAAGTAGTTGTACTTACGTGACATGCTAAGTTTGTGTTTCGATGATTTACTTTCTAAAACAAATCTGGCCATGCCTCGCACTCCCAGAAAGGGCTTCTCGCCCCCTTCAGGGGTTGCGTGCACCTCGGATTAAGAACCACTAAGACTAGAGAATATAACAGACCTCACAATACTTATTATCCTGGTATTGTATTACATAGTGCAGTGCTTCGGATCTCTATTAGAAATGCCACTGGTAATTATAATAATAATCATCTCAGTTTGTATCACTGCGCCGTCGCCGTCGCCGCCGCACAGTGTTCGTTTCCTCGCTCTCGGAGAGAGAGAAAGAACGACTCGGGGGAGGGGGGGGGGTGCGAGGAGGAACCGCAGTCAAGCGGTGAGGAGCCGGCAGCATACAAGCTCTGCGGTCCTCTCAATGTGAACGGTGTCATCGTCCAGTTGGTGAGTGCTTGAGTGTGGGAGGAAACCGGAGCAGCCGGAGAAAACCCATGCGTGCGAGGGTGAAACACTCTATCCCGATGACATTGGACCGCGCTTAATATGCTTTTCCCGCTTTCTCCTGGCAGGGCCAGGGTGCGGACGTATCCTCCTCGACGTCCATCCACTCCGATTAGCATCCCGCACTTACGATTCGCATTGGCTACGTACGGTGCGAAAGAAGTTCAACGTACATACATACACCCACACACGTTGCACGGGGAAGGGACTTTCCCGGCATCTCGGTGTGATTCAACCAACGCTCGCCGCTGCCTCTACGGCGCTGGATGACAAGTCACGCGCCCGTGTGGCTAAAACAGTAATCGTCGTGACGATCGGGCACGTGGTCTGTTTCCCAAAGTTAATCGCGTCCCTCCAGTCGGAGCCCCGACAGAGCCGCGCGGCACCATCCGTGGAATGGTTTTTGGATTTGAGAAGTAACTCCTCGCGCCGGGGAATGTTTGGCTGATGACGGCGCCGTTCGCGCACTCACGGCCCGCAGACCCATTCACACAAAGGCAAAAGGTGCCCCGCATAGCCTCGACCGACTGTTGGGGCAAGTGCTGTTAGCGAGCGCCGAGGAAGGCGCATGAGGCACGCTAGGGGGTGGGTGGCCAGCACCACGCCCGACCGCCCTTGTCTCCCCAGTGGCGATGTGCAGTACTCATTTAAGGCTGAGTCGACCAGGGGGAGGCCCAGGACGGGTTCAGATAATCGTCGCTGGTGTTGGCCGTGAGCAGGAGACACTAACCACTCACACAGACACGCGCACACCACAAACACACAGACACATCACACACACACGAACAGACTGTAGCGATATTTACACACCATACCAGGTACTCATTTGAGGCTGAGTCGACCTAGGGAAGGCCCAGGACCGGTTTAGATAATCGTCACTGCGGGTCGCCTGGTTCGTAGCGCAGCGCGCAAACCGCTACACTACCGCTCCCCACAAAGGCACACGCACACACGGACATCACAGGCACACACACAGGCACACACCACACACACACAGGCACACACACAGGCACACGCACTCACTCACACGCGTCCCCCCTACTCGCCGGCGAGGGTCTCCTCTGCGTGCCGCCGACCGAGCCGCGTGTGGCTGTGGTGGTGGCGGCGGCGGCGGTGTTTAAATTCCTCCTCGCTGCGAGCGAGATTGGCTCTGACGGGAGACTCGACCGGAGACTCCGAGCACCCCCGCTGCGCGTGGAACAACAATGTCGCCCCCAATCACGATCCCGCCCACTTCAAAGCCAAAGAAAGAGATCCCCCGTATAGCCTTAACAGACTGTCAAGGCAAGTGCTGTTAGCGAGCACCTATGAAGGCCGGAACGGTACACGAGGGGGTGGGTGGTCAGCACCACGCCCGACCGCCTTTGTCTCCCCAGTGGCCATGTTTGCACACCGCACCGGGTATTCATTTGAGGCTGAGTCGACCTAGGGGAGGCCCAGGACCGGTGCAGATAATCGAGCGGGAATCGAAACCGGGTCGCCGGGTTCGTAGCGCAGCGCGATAACCGCTACACCACCGCTCCCCCTTCACACACCCACACAAAGACAAAGATCACCCGTGTAGCCTTCACTGACTTTAGGGAGCAAGTGCTCAGGGCCGGATAAAGCTAGTGCGTGGCCTGAAGCATATGTTATAAAGGGGCCCTTAATAAAAAAAAGAATAATATTAAAAGACATTTTCAACTTGCATAGTTAAGTAATTGTATTTTTTCACGTGCTATACGGCCAGATAATACGACAATTAGCTAACACCCAGTCGTTCATAAAAGTTGAAGGCGGTATAATACTATAGTAATAGAGCAAGTGCAGAATCACTGAACGGGCATTGATAGCTTGAAGCATTTAACGCGGGGCCCTTGAAAGTGCGGGGCCCGTAGCTACTACACATTTAGCTACTTCTGCTGCTAGGATAATCCTGCACTACAATTGCTGTTAGCGAGTAGCACCAATGAAGGCCGGCAAGATTAGCGGGGTGCGACGGGCAGCACCAAGCGCGGTCGCCTTTGTCTCCCAAGATAGACTCACGCTTAAATGAGTACCCGGTACGGTGTGTGAATGTCAGCACTGGGGGAGATACAAAGGCGGTCGGGCGTGGTGTTGACCACCCAGCTCCTCGTGTGCCTTGCCGGCTTTCACAGGTGCTGCTCGCGAACGGCACTTGCGTCAAGAGTCTGTTTAAAGCAGTGGTTCTTAACCTTTAGGGGCCATCCATAAATGACGTCACGCACCTAGGGGGGGGGGGCTCAGACATTTGTGACGATGTGTGACGAGGGGGGGGGGGGGTTGAGAAATGTGACGTTACATCAAAATGCGCAACTTTAAATTAATATAGACAACACGCTATACTTAATTAAATATAGTTTTTGATAAATGTTTTCTCCTACAACATCAGCGCCACATTAAATACGCACTACAATCACAATAGTTTAAAGCGATTCCAAGCATGTTTCATTTTTTGGGCGGGGGGGGCAGAGCTTTGTGACGTGATATTTGAGGGGGGGTCTGACTTTTGTGACGTCGTGCGACGAGGGGGGAGGGGGTCAAAAATCGTCAAAAATCGCGTGACGTCATTTATGGACGGCCCCTTGCACCCCCAGAAAGGGCATCTCGCACCCCCAGCGGGTGCTTGCATTCCCAGGTTAAGAACCACTGGTTTAAGGCTCCGCGGGCGTGTGTCTTTTATTTGACCATACTTCACCACGCTGGCGAGTGCGTGTTGGTGAAAGGGAAAACCTTGACTTGTTCGAACAAACCCCCCTCCCCCCCAAAAAGAAAAAACGAAGGCACTCAACTTCGAAACGACCCCGCGGGCCGAGTGAGTCCTTGGCCGAGACGCGAGGCAAATTTAATCTACGTCGTCAGTTTTCCTTGGCCTCGTCTCACGCGGCTTCTCTTGAAAATCCTTCCAACACCAACACCACCGACGCTCAACACGGGCCAGCGGTGTCGCGTTTCAAATTCGCTCCTCGCCAAATATAAAAAACAACAACCCAAAGCGACGAGAGAGGCGATAGTGAGTGGCCGTCATGTGCTTCGTTTTGTTCTCTGGAAGTCCACCGCCCTCCTCCCGCATCTTCCCTGCCTCCGCATCACCCTCTCCATCATCTCCTCCTCCCCCCCTCCTCTCCATCACCCCCCTTCTCCTCCTCCCAGTGTCCCTGCCGTACAGGCGACGCGGGACGTCAATGCGACCTTGAGAACGGTGCCACGTGCTCGTTGACATCATCCCCTCTGTGATCATGGCCGCTACCACGTGGCAGAACTTGCTCCGACCGTAGCAATGAGAAGGAAATGGAGCATTCTGAGAGATGGCATCGAGACTCGGCGATAGCTTTTCAAACATCGATGTGGCATGTATGTTGGACTTACCGTATGTTGCCCAAAGATCTGCAGATCCAGAATTTGACTCATCAGCCACCTCAAGAGCCACCACGAAACTTGATGGACGTCATCCTCGAACTCCCAGGGACTGCCGATGACGACGTAGCCAACCGTGCTAATCGGAGGTGCGGGGAAGGACAACTAACTAAACATACGTTGTTGTTGTTGGTGGTGGTGTTGTTGGTGTTGTTGTTTCGTGGATTTGTTGTTGTTGTTGGTGTTGTTGTTGGTTTTGTTGTTGTTTTTGTTGGTGGTGTTGTTGTTGGTGGTGTTGTTGTTGTTGGTGGTGTTGTTGTTGGTGGTGTAGTCACCACTACTCCCCTGGCAGCCCCACTTAAGCCCTGACCCCTACTGCCCCTCCCTAAGACTTAAATTCCATGTTTACGCTCGGATAATATTTCGTGTCGAGCGTTCACGGTGCAATAGCGGCGTGGGCAAGACGAGGAAAATTTGCCCGGCTGTGTGTGGCGGGCGGGGGGTGTAAGGGGGGGGGCAAATGGGTTGCAAGGGGTGAGGGGAGGGGCGATGTTGACTAGAGGTCGGAGGTCACGGCGGGTCTCAGTCGGCAAGAATTCTGCTGACTCGCCACACGAACCTCGCTCCGGGTTCACTTTCACTGCGCAAAGTTATTCTTTGGCCGTCTGGGGAAAACAACCGTGAAGCCCCTCCCCCATCCCCCTCTCCCGCCCCCTCCCTCCCCACCCCTTGCTGTTCGGTGGGGTCAGGCTGAAATGTACTCAACTCCCAAAAAATATGTAGAGGAACCTCCCCCATCTGCTCCCCTAAACTCCCCGGGACCTCCCTTGACACGAGTCAACACCACTCTTTCTCCACCTCCCACCCACCCACCCACCTTCCACCCACACGGCGATTCGATTTCAAATATC
This sequence comes from Lampetra planeri, assembly GCF_965212315.1. Classification (NCBI taxonomy): domain Eukaryota; kingdom Metazoa; phylum Chordata; class Hyperoartia; order Petromyzontiformes; family Petromyzontidae; genus Lampetra; species Lampetra planeri. The sequence goes on from NC_136136.1 coordinate 6,421,163, forward strand.
GATCATTATCATGTTTAACAGTCGCGGTGAATGTAGCGGCCTCCAGCGGCTACAGAGGTCACTCGTGCCCATCGCATGCAACATAACGCGAGCGCGCGTTGTCCACTGCTCGACGAAGAACCATCGAGCAAGCGCCTGCACACGAACCGTCAATAGGGGGATGATCCATCATTTGGCTGCAACTTCGTCTTTAGTCTCAACCACTGGCCATGGTCATCATCATCATGTGTCCTACCCCCCAAGCACAGTCAACACTGCTCGCCAACTGTTTGAAACCCATAGGACGTGCTCAGTGTTGACTTTGTACAACGTGGTACCCTATTTTATTGGCCCCAAGGGGATGGTGGTGATGATGGGCTGAGTGGAAACCCGATTGGAATGTGAACTCGTAACCTTCCGGTTCGGAGTAAATCGCTCTCACCGCAGCTCCACGGCGTACGCACATCCATCACCACACACACAATCATAAATCATCAATAAGATAGCTGCGCTAGCGGTCGTGTATTTACAAGCCACATATAACAAAAAGTAACTCGGCACATTCATCACGAACACTGCCTTTCATGATACATATAATGGGCTGCTGACGTTTCGGGTAATGAACCTACTTCAGAGCAAGAGATATGACAGAGACGTTGGCTGAATTTTAGATCCGGACACACTTTCAAAGTAATTTACTTTGTACAATTGTTAACCGCGTCGTTTTCACGGTGCAAGGTCATCACGAAGCGAGGCGCTGCTGTGGCTAGCAGACAGGTAGACTGCCGTAGATGGGCGATGTTGATGTGTGTGTTGTTTGTTTTTACCCAATTAGCTGAATTTCGGTGTCAGTTTAAATGTGGCAACATTTGTATCCGTGACGCCGCTACACAATGGCCTATTTATTATTCTACCAGGAATAGCGTCACGGGAACCTCTTAGCGTCCAACGCGAAATCACGCGGGTCGGAGTATTCCTGGCTGAATACACCCGGGCAGTATTGACCAGGGCGGCCCGCTGGCTTTGAACCGCGAGCCTCTGCAACAATAAGCGCGGCCGCTCAGCCACGTCACCCTCGAGGCATTCCTTGCTGATGCAGTGAGCATTTACATTGAAGTTGACAAATGCGCAGCCCTGAACTGACACGGGTGAGCGATGTCCTCGTTGTGAGCGACCATATAAAACAATATCTGGCGATGCTGCTGCTGCGTTAAGCACAGTTAACAAACAAAAAAACATTCATCAATAACACGGTGTGGCCTTACCAGGACAAAACATATTTAATAGGTGACGTTTCGTGCACATTTTACATAAACTGTATATATCCTTTTAAGGCGACGGTGTTGTTGAGTCTTCTCTCTTGAGCCGCGTGGACTTATGCAATCTCCACAAATACGGGGGATTTGAATTCTGAAAAATTGCTTCCATACGAAGTGTTGTAAATCGGGTGTGCGTTGTTGTAGACGTGTCTGGACATCCAGTGAATCCTGGATATAAAGCCACGTAACAATTATGTTTTGAGATTAGAATTGCTTGACCATACTTCACCACGCTTTGGGGTGGCCTGGGGTGGTGGGTGGTGGGGGGGTTGACATTCACAGGACCCGTTTAGGTCATTCGCCACTGATCTCAGCCGTGGCCTTTAATTGAACTCAGATGGCTGGGGTCACAGCGCATTGCGTTAACCACTGCGCCAGCACTCCGCCCCTATCATCATCATCCTCATTATATTCGCACAGGCTATGCAATGAAACCTGAAATACCACAAACACAACAGCAATTAAAAACTAAAAAATCCAAAACACTACCGTTCTGTAAATATTCCCATAAATTACGTCGCCTTGCAAGGGGTAGTTTTCAACAAGTGTCCAATTGCCTCTGTTGCGCGTGGGGGGGTTGGGGTGGACCATATTACGATCTGAGCTCTTATCTGTGATCGGAGTGGGGGAGGGGGTGGTGGCAGAGGAGGAGGAGGAAACCTTTCAAGAGTAGAAATTAGAGAGGACCCCGCGTCCTTTGGTAAAAGAAGAAGAAAAATAATAATCGTGGAGGGCTGGCTGGCTGGTGGAGGAGGTGGTGGGGTTGGGGTTGGGGTAAGAATGGGAACTCCTTGTGCGGTCCAGCGAGAGTTGATGTGCGCGCAATGCGATCAAAGTACAGACAAGCAGTTTCGCGAACCACGCGTGCGCGGACCCAATCGAGTGTCATCCCCCCCCCAACCCCCACCCCGTGTGCTCTCAGTGACGTGGTTAACATGTTGAGTGCGCAGGCGGTGCAACTGCACAGGGCCGGGGGTGGGGTTCGCTCGGGCTGAACGGGGCCGATGTGGGGGTCCAGGCGTCGGGTAACATTGAACAGGGCCCCCTCGCTTGTTGCCCTCGTCCCGAGTTCGATTCCCGCTCACAAAGCCAACATCAGCGGAGACGAGCTCAAGCGGTGCTGGGCCTCTCCTAGGTCGACTCGGCCTTGTGGCAATGTGGCCACACCAACCCCTCCCTCGTGTGCCGTGCCAGCTTTCATAGGTGTACGCTAACAGCACTTGCCCCAGCAGCCTGTTAATGTTAGATTTGAAGCTTCAGTGACTGCAAGGATTCATACGCTTTGGTTTTTTCGGTAAAGTCACGTAGGTGAAACATAAAATAAATGAAAGCAACTGCTTAAGTGTGTCGCTACGTTGTCCCCACCTGAAGAAGGGCGCTTGTGTTGCGCCCGAAACGTCGTGATTTAATTTAGTTGTTTTCATTTATTTATTTTATACCTACGTGACTTTATCGAAAAAAACAAAGAGTATGAAGCCTGTTAATGGTTATACGGGGGGTGTTTACCTTCGAATATTTGCGCGGAGCGGTCTGTAAATTATTGTTGTATTCGTTCAAGGCGATTTAGAATAATAACAAACGGAGAGACTAATGGCACGACGACCTATTTGTGAATTCGGAGGAATAGAATAGATGTGCGAATGTCAAAATAAAATTATATTACGGTCCATCAGCATGTTTGTGTGTGTGTGTGTTGAACATCTTTCGCACCGTGCTAATCGGAGGGGCAGCGGGGAAGGACAACAAACTAAACACTTAAAGCAGTTCTCAAGAAATGACCAGCCGAACATGTGCCTCTTCTTTGTTGGATCGTCGCGTTCTAACATTCTGCGCTCAAGCGGCTAAACGCGAAACGGGTTTCGACCACTCTGAGTTCTCGTCAGCAGGCCCGGGGTGTTCGTATGGGCAAGAGGCCGCCGCTGCGGCGGACGAAGCGACAACGTCGGGGAGAGACTTCGTATAACACAACAGTCAACACCCTACCTGGTTGATTACGTTCTTCCTGACAATGCTAAATTTAGCATTCTCAGGAAGAACGTAAAATAATGCTAAATTTAGCATTCTCAGGAAAAACGTAATCAACCAGGTAGGGTGTTGACTGTTATATTATCCGACTCTCTGTTGTATTACATTACATTTCTAAGTATACTAGAATTTGTGTTTCTATTTCATTTATACCTGATGACGATTGCTTGCGTTGCAATCGAAACGTCGTATGCTAGTATTTAATTTATTATTTTATCTTTATACGTGACTTTACCGAAAGAACCAAAGAGTAATTGCTGCAGTCACGAAAGCTCCAAATTAAGTTTGAGAGACTTCGTCTCGTGGGATCGGAGCCGCTCAACGTCGCGCGGACTCACAGCGGCCTCTTGTGGCCTATCTTCGCATCTTGCGCTAGCGTGATATTTCGACGGAGGAGAGGCTGCTTGCTTGCTTGCACAATGCGGGTTGGTTCAATGGCCACGATTGACGCTCCCCTTCATCGCTACCCCTGTCTTACGCAGGGAAAAAACCTCACTGAGTCTCAAGACCATTGTTTATACGGGGGGGTCCTGCAAAGTTTTCGCAGACGGGAGCGATGTATGCTGCTGCTGCTGCTGTATAATCCCAATAGGGGTGGGGATTTTTTCTCTTTCTCTTCAAAATTCGACCATGACGCCAGCCGCACACGATGGGCGACTCTTGCAAACGACGTCGGCGAATCTTTGACATCCAAGCATGTTGAACTTCTTTCGCACCGCACGTAGCCAACCGCGCTAATCGGAGGTGCGGGGAAAGCACTTCTAATTGTTTTAATTACACCCACAGGAATAACCAGGGCGGTGGAGGACGACTGCATCTAACTACCCAGCAGCGTCCTTCACGAAGCTCCTCCATGGAGGCCGGTCTTGACACCGCTGGTACCAGTCGTCGACAACTCCACTCAGCTCCACATCCTGCTGAACCGTGTCGTGCCCGTTTATCCCCCTCTGACCGACCAAACAAAAGCTGCTTGGGCATGCGGTGGCTGGGCATGCGGTGGCCGGGCATGCGGTGGCTGGGCATGCGGTGGCTAGGCATGCGGTGGCCGGGCATGCGGTGGCCGGGCATGCGGTGGCTGGGCATACGGTGGCCGGGCGTGCGGTGGCTGGGCATACGGTGGCCGGGCATGCGGTGGCTGGGCATGAGGTGGCGAGGCATGAGGTGGCTAGGGATGCGGTGGCCGGGCATGCGGTGGCTGGGCATACGGTGGCCGGGCGTGCGGTGGCCGGGCATGCGGTGGCTGGGCATGCGGTGGCTGGGCATGCGGTGGCTGAACATGATGTGGCTGGGGCATGTGGTGGCTGGGCAGGCGGTGGCTGGGCATGCGGTGGCTGGGCATAATGTGGCTGGGGCATGTGGTGGTTGGGCATGCGGTGGCTGGGGCATGTGGTGGCTGGGCAGGCGGTGGCTGGGCATGCGGTGGCTGGGGCATGTGGTGGCTGGGCAGGCGGTGGCTGGGCATGCGGTGGCCGGGCATGCGGTGGCTGGGGCATGCGGTGGCAGCCCCCGTATAGCATTAGCATACTTTTAGGGAAAGTGCTGTTAGCGAGCACCTATGAAGGCCGACACGGTACACGAGGGGGTGGTGTGTGTGGCCGTCACCACCACGCCCGGCCGCCTTTGTCTATCTAGTTGCGATGTTTACACATCACAATCAGGTACTAATTTGAGGCTGAGTCGACCTAGAGGAAGACCAGGATAGGTTCAGATATTCGTCACTGGTATTGGGCGTGAGCGGGGTCGCCAGGCTCGTAGCGCAGCGCGCTAACCGCTACACTACCGCTCCCCACACACACACACACTCGCTCGAGAGAGAGAGAGATCACATTTGGTCAGATTTACAACGGACAAATAATCCAGCCCCCTAAATGTAGAAGCAAAAGATTATGCTAAGTGGATGATGGTTTGGCGCACAGAGCCCCAGAAATGATAAGCTCAAGAATTGTGACCAGTGCCCACGTATTAATAATGATAATACAAATAATGTGCAGGTTTATTTTATTTGCTAGGAGCAATCATTTACGCAACTGCATCTGGACGACGCTGGGCAATGTACAGCACGCGCGGCTAGGATCCCAGCACCCACGCGTGGGGGTTTTAGCAGCGTGGACTGACTGGGACCCACCGGGTTTGATTCCAGACTCGGGCGCCTTTCTACGTGGAGTCTGTATGATCTCCCCCCCCCTCCTACCCCCCCTGTTCTGCATTAGCGTTCCTCCGGGTTCTCCGTTGCCCTCCAATAGCGTAAAAACACACACACACACACGCACACAACGCAACTGCAAATTGGCCAAAATATCGCAATGCTAAAAATCAACACTGCAAATTACTCGATGAGGATTTGCACACAGACAGCAGCACAACGGACGTGGGGGAGGGGGGGGTGCCTTGCCCCCCCCCAACCCCCCCCCCCCCCCTGGTGGCCAAAGCTACGAGTCGGGGCCCCCTTGACAACCAACATGAGACGAGTTTTGAGTTGTACGCCTTTTGGCGTCATCTGGTCCAACACCATGTGAGACTCGGCTCTAACGAAAGCTGTTTCGGGTGTAGACCAATCAACTTCAAGGACAGTGCATACATTATCGGAGTTATGTTTTTTGTTTGCATTACAACTGCAGGTATTGTGGTCTATGCAAACATGACTCCTTGTAAAAAAAGGCGTCAATTTTGTTGCCAGATAGAAGGGTAAAAAAAAACAATTATCATGAGATGAGTTTTCAACAAGAGCGTGAAAGAACAACACACTTATTTAAAACGCGGTTTACATTTATTGATGTGATTGGGCAAGAGGATGATGAGCCAAGAATGTCTGTGTGTAACGCGTGTGACGTCACTTCACAAGCCCCCCCCCCCGTCATGAATATTCATGAGCGGGTGGATTTTTACACTCACGCTGAAGAAGGTCGAGCGGAAATAATTTATTTCGCAAATTCGCTTTATATTTTACGTTTCTTTATTGAAAGTGATCTATTAAATAATTTTACGCAGCAACAAATTGGTTTCGGTGTCTTTATTTATTTATTCAGCACTTGAAACACGGTAAGTCTAAATCACGCTTCTATATTATGGTAAAATAGACATTTGTCGGTGATTTTTCCAGATATTGTGTCGAATTCCAATTTATTTCAACCCCAACGACCGAAAGCAGAAGATAATAAAGTATCAGAGCAGTGAATTTGAACACATTGACGGTCAGTTATATACAAGGGTACAGTGACATAAAGTGAGGTGTTTGTTGGCATACTTTCATGCAATATTCATTGCCATTAAATTTACACACGAATCAATTATACTCTGCTCGTAAATGATACAGCTTTCGTCCTAGGACGGGTAAAAATCAAATATTGGGGCCCCACCTGACCGATCCCCGCACGCCCTGAGGCAGCTGACAAAGTGTTCACCATGATGCCGCTGCACACACAGAACAACAACATCGCGCCCCTGCTACTGTGAGCACTTGGCAGGATCGCTCCTGGAACAGAGTCTCGAGACTCAGCGAGGCTTTCCCCGGATCAAGCGCGCGCGCGTTAAGTCTTCGTCCCGTGCCATTACGCCGGCCAAGAGCGCCGCTGGGATGGGTACAGCGCTGCCACCCGTGGGAGCGCACCACGGGGGAAGGGGGGTGCAAGGCGGTTGCAGCAGAGGGTGCAGCAGTGTGTGCAGCAGCCAGGATGCAGCAGAGGGTGCAGTAGATGTTGCAGCAGAGGGTGCAGCAGACAGGGTGCAGCAGCGGGTGCAGCAGCCAGGGTGCAGCAGAGGGTGCAGCAGACAGGGTGCAGCAGAGAGTGCAGCAGAGGGTGCAGCAGCGGGTGCAGCAGAGGGTACAGCAGAGGGTGCAGCAGCGGGTGCAGCAGAGGGTACAGCAGAGGGTGCAGCAGCGGGTGCAGCAGAGGTTGCAGCAGAGGGTGCAGCAGCGGGTGCAGCAGAGGGTGCAGCAGAGGGTGCAGCAGACAGGGGGCCTAGGTGACACCGGGGGAAAGGGAAAGGAGGCCTGGGTGACAGTCTCCAACGAGAGGAGAGACACGCAGAGGGGGGGGGGGCGGGGCTCAAGATGAGCAGCATGAGAGAAAGAAAGATTGGAGCCGGTGCAGGAAGGGGAGGAGGCAAAGAAGATGAGAAGTGTGTGGGGGTGGTGAATGGGTGACGATGAGAGCGGAGGGGAAAGAGTAGAAAGGAGCGAGCAGAGATGAGCTGCACGGAGCAGCGTCTGGGTGCACAGGGAACGGGGAATCTAGTGTGAGTAATACTGCTACCTACATTATAAATACACTGAAACACTATTCTAATAATAAAACACCCATGAACTGTGAATATCAATGTGAGTATTACTAACACGACCGCTGCCGAGGACAAGGGACACCTCACGCGATCACCACGCCACCTCAAAACGAGAACGCTCCGAAATCCGCGCCCTCGAAGCCGTCGTAATCCACAAAATCTCCTCCGTACGCGTCCCCAGCGAGCGCGTGGAACACATCCGTCCCGGCGTGGTAGAGCGTGGCATCACCTCCTCCTCCTCCTCCACCTCCTCCTCCTCCACCGCCACCACCGCCACCACCACCACCGCCACCACCCATCGCCCCCAGTACGCACTCACGCAGCGCTGCCCCTTCGATGGAGGCAACCGACCCCGGGGCCACGAGGCCCAACGCGGGCCCGGCCACCGTTTCAACGGTCACTAAGAAGGCCAGGTCCACGCAGGGCCGCTCGTGTCGCCTGTGGTAGCACGGCGGAAGGGCGGGTTGCGTGGCGGCGGCGGCGGCGGCGTGCGGCGATGAACGAGGGTAGCGCGGAGCGTAGACGAGACGGAAGAGCGCTGGGGATGGTGAGGCGGCGGTGCTGGCGGCGGCGGCGACTCTGCGCCGCTGTAGTTTGTCGCGAGTGGCCGGGTCGGCCGGCCAGGCAGACGGCGTGAGTCGCCCGTCCAGTGGACACAGGACGCCCTGCGGCAGCACGGGGGTGGCAACGACGCAGTGACATTGACCACCGATGGGCAAACGGCCGAACGGCTGGGCAGCAGTGCGCGCGCTTGGCTTGCTTGCTTGCTTGTGAGTTGTTCTCGTTTGTTTGCCATGGGGATTGTAGGTCGAGAGGTCGAGCGCGCAGAGCAACGGTGAGCAATACTCCGCCGAAAATCAGTCCCAATGAAAATCAGTGCCAACGAAAATCAGTACTAACGAAAATCAGTGCCAACGAAAATCAGTACTAACGAAAATCAGAGCCATCGAAAATCAGTGCCAATGAAAATCAGTACTAACGAAAATCAGTGCCAACGAAAATCAGTACTAACGAAAATCAGAGCCATCGAAAATCAGTGCCAACGAAAATCAGTACTAACGAAAATCAGTGCCAATGAAAATCAGTACTAACGAAAATCAGAGCCATCGAAAATCAGTGCCAACGAAAATCAGTACTAACGAAAATCAGTGCCAACGAAAATCAGTACTAACGAAAATCAGAGCCATCGAAAATCAGTGCCAATGAAAATCAGTACCAATGAAAATCAGTACTAACGAAAATCAGTGCCAACGAAAATCAGTTGCCAACGAAAATCAGTTGCCAACGAAAATCAGTACCAATGAAAATCAGCAGCAACGAAAATTTGTACCAACGAAAATGAAACATTCGTGCCTACAAAATGTAACGTGATGAAACAATAACAGTCTTTACTCCTCCCGGCAATAATACAGGAGGAGGTGTTAAGATGTTCAAACACCAAATAGACGCATACTGAAGGGCATGATCTTTATTCGCCAGCATCATACTTATGATAAAACATGTAAACGAAGAAGCGTTGACAATAATGTATGCCTTGTCCTTGGAACGTATTGGCCTCCACCAAAGACTGCTTCCCCTCCACAGCCTCATCTCACCAACAGTGTTAGACGATAGAACACCGCCAAACAGCGAACAGCACAAAGGCACCGCAAACAACGCATTCACAGCTCAGGTTGAGCAGCAGCTAACATTGCCCGGGAAAGGGTAAAGCCTATTACACTGGTCAACACACTTTTTCTAACATAAGATATTCCAACGGTTTTAAGTTAATTTTGGGGTGCTGATTCCAAATCTGCCATCAGTTTTGTCTATCACATCAGGTTTTTGAGATATCAAAGATTGTATTTTCAATAAAAACTGCAGAAGAAAAAGATTTAATAAATGTGGATATCTACATACAATGATATTATAAACACCCTATCCTAAAAATACAGCACCAAATTTTAACACTAAAGCAGTCACTGACTCGCAACAATTTGCAATCATAAGTGACAGAGTTAATTTCGGGAAAAATCAATGAAAATGGGGTATGCCGATAGCATAACAAGTAAACCCGTAAAAACAAAGTTTTTCACTATAAATCCTTTATATGCGTGGCGGCTAGAGTCCTCTCGTCCTCTAGCTTGAGATGGCTGCCACCTATGGGTCAGATGATTGTCTGCCACCATTAAGCAATTGGTAATTAAATATTTAATTTGTTTTCCCTAAACAGTGTAAAATTTTGGAATGTTTTTTTCACGAAAATGAATTGTCACACACAACGAGTCTGTGTGGAAAATGTCAGCTCGATTGGATCACGGGAAGTGGGTTAAAAAACGAGCGAAATATTTGCACGGTCCTAAGCAAGCAAGCGAACTTAATCTAAAAGATTTAAAATATATTCGCCTGTGGAGGACGCGGGGATCGACCCCGCGACCTTTGGCATGGGAAGCGAGGGCGCTACCAACTGCGCTACTCCGCCACGGCCTGTGGAGGGGTTACGCTCTGGGCTCTTACACTGTGACGTTCAGCCAAAGCCATGAATGAGTTCTATTTGAATATATGTAAAATAAAAATGTTTTGCCTAAAAGTGTAAAATTTTGGGAATTTTTTTTCACGAACATTAATTGTCTCGCACAACGAGTCTGTGTGGAAAATGTCAGCTCGATTGGATCACGGGAAGTGGGTTAAAAAACGACCGAAAGATTTGCACGGTCGTAAGCAAGCAAGCAAGCACGCAAGCAAGCAAGCAAGCACGCAAGCAAGCAAGCAAGCGAACTTAATATAAAGGATTTAACAAGTAAACCCGTAAAAACAAAGTTTTTCACTCTAAATCCTTTATATGCGTGGCGGCTAGAGTCCTCTCGTCCTCTGGCTTGAGATGGCTGCAATCTATGGGTCAGATGATTGTCTGCCAGTATTAAGCAATTGGTAATTAAATATTTAATTTGTTTTCCCTAAACAGTGTAAAATTTTGGAAAAAATTTTTCACGAAAATGAATTGTCACACACAACGAGTCTGTGTGGAAAATGTCAGCTCGATTGGATCACGGGAAGTGGGTTAAAAAACGAGCGAAATATTTGCACGGTCCTAAGCAAGCAAGCGAACTTAATCTAAAAGATTTAAAATATATTCGCCTGTGGAGGACGCGGGGATCGACCCCGCGACCTTTGGCATGGGAAGCGAGGGCGCTACCAACTGCGCTACTCCGCCAAGGCCTGTGGAGGGGTTACGCTCTGGGCTATTATACTGTGACGTTCAGCCAAAGCGATGAATGAGTTCTATTTGAATATATGTAAAATATTTTTTTTTTGCCTAAAAAGTGTAAAATTTTGGAAAAATTTTTTCACGAACATTAATTGTCTGGCACAACGAGTCTGTGTGGAAAATGTCAGCTCGATTGGATCACGGGAAGTGGGTTAAAAAACGACCGAAAGATTTGCACGGTCGTAAGCAAGCAAGCACGCAAGCAAGCAAGCACGCAGCAAGCAAGCGGACTTAATATAAAGGATTTAAAAATGAGATGTGATAGGGCAAATCTGAGATCAGATTTGGAATCAGCACCCTGAAATTAGTCTAAAACAGCTGCAAAAGTCCAGGTTTTTTTTTTGTTGACCAGTGTTATTATTTTGTTATGTAACCAGCAAATAAGTGTCCCATAGGTGCAATGACGCGAGTTTGTTTGAGGGAGCGTGAGCTGACCTGGGGGATGGGGGGGGGCGAAGCACACAACGTTTAATACGCGAGGTTGGACCGCGCCGTGATGTACCCATCACTCACCTTCCTGGCTTGCATCAAGATGCCGAACCAGCGCCTGCGGGGGCACAAGGAATGGTGACAGAGCGCACGTCAATCAACCGTGCAGAGCGAGCTGACGGGGGAAACGCGTGGGCCTCGTGGGTGCGGGTGTTGTTGTTGGGGTGCGGGTGGACTGTGAAGGCTGCCGGAGTGTTGTATGTGTAGTGACATAAGAAGGGAGGGGCTGCTGAGGGCTCTGGGTTCCCAGGTGGGTCCAGACGCTTAAGCCTCTGGGCGCCAGGCGCTGGGTTCCCAGACGCTTAAGCCTTTTGGCGCCGCCAACGGGGGAGGGGGGGGGGCTGTGTGTGCTCTGTGGGATGTCTGGTGGCGCACACGGCCCCACCCCTCGTTGGACTAGGCATAAAAAGGGGAGCTCCCTAGACGATCGGGGCGAGTTGTAACTCAAGACCCAAGACCCACGACCAGCCATCTGAAGACCCTGGGATGTCGTGAGAGCGAGTGGTGGGACTCTGGAACTCCCGACTCTACGACCTTGTGAGGGCGAGTTCCAGAGCGTAGCCAGAGTAGAGTATCTAGGCTGTGTACCTAGGCTGTGTACCTAGGCTGTAACAGAGTATCAGGACTGTTGGAGTGTTGTGTTGTAATAAAGCAGTTACCTCTACAAGTGTCTCCGGAACCCGTTACATATGCACGTGCGTATGTTGAACCTCTTTCGTACCGTACGTAGCAAACCGTGGTAATCGGAGTTGCGGGGGAGGGGGGGGTGAAGGACAACAAGCTGAACACAAAAAGGAGTTCTAAATAAATGAGTTTTCAATCTTATAGATGATTTTAAAGTGCATAGCTAAAGTGACGTTCTAATATCGGGAGAGCGTTCCAGACGGCCGCAGAAACGCATCTGAAAGCGCGCGATGCGGTGACCGTATTTGTTCGGTGGTTAACCAAACGCCGTTGCTGCGAGAATGATCGGAGTTCGCGTGATGGTTTATGCTTCTTGGAAGGTTGCGGGTGTGATGTGAGTGATTGTCTTTGACATATATCGGCGTTTGTTTACATAATATAGTATTATAGTCACCCTATATATATCGGTGTCAATGGTTAATGTGTCTGCAGCTTTGTTTTTGATGGCTGTCATCGATCTGTAAGTGATCTGCCAGAGCAGATTTTCGTTGCAGGGAATTTTCTATTTTAGCTTTGATTTAACATTTACAGTATTTGTGTTTGCGCAAGAGTATTATTTTATTCTTCATTGTATACATTTTAGTGTTTGTCTTGATTGCTGTTCGCTTCATTGTTGTACTTTGTTTTTTTTCTGTTTGATTTTCCCATCCTGGTTATCAAAATACCACTCGATGCTTAAATCAGTTTTAGTTCTACCCGTCGCACTACTCTTTTTTATTTATGATTTTATTGTATTTCAGCAAGAACCCGCGACGTATGGGGAGGAGCACGGAAACCCGACGGGTATAAATTCCATAATCTATGCTCGTGCACAATCAACAGAGAGAAGCGTGGAAAGTCTGGTTCATTGTCCCAGGGGTGACTAGGTAGGAAGGATATAAACTGAATTAAACATTGATGTGTTTTTGTATTTTAACAGGTAAGGCCCACTGAGCTATATCGCTCTTTTTCAGAAGCGACCTGGCCACAAATGACAGCTCAACGAAGCAGCCTATCACGTGGAAATGTATCGCAGCAGCCAGATGCTCTGAACGCACGTTCATTCTCAATGTGGAGAGGACAAAACCTGAGGACCCGCAGAACATTACAAGCGACCACGGGGAGAGGGAAACACGCAAACCCCAAATATACAGCAGGCGTCAGGGTCGGGATCGAACCCAAGACCTCCTGTATACCACGCGAGAGAATTCACATCTCGCCACCCCCAGTAAAACGGTGTGTGGGGTAGAGGCCGACCGAAATTCGGTTTCGGTTTCGGCGCCGAAAGATGGCAAATGGCCTCTTCCGGCATCGTTTCTGTTTCGACCGAAGCGAAAAAGTTAACTTTCGGTTTCGGCCGAAAGTACATTTTTAACTTTCGGTCTGGTTTCCTTTTCGGCCCAAACCAGAAATTCCGTTTCGGTCGGCCTCTAGTGTCGGTGGGGGGGTATAGGGAACGGGAAGAAGGGGTGGGAGGCAGAGGGAAAGGAAGGAACTTCACACGCCTGTTACCACTGCTGCTAGGGTACTACCCGCACTGCCGCCCTGCTCCCAGCGTCAGACGCACCTGAGTTTATTTTGAAGTACCCTGTGAGCCAAGATGCTCTTAAATCGAGATTCATCAACATAAACAACACCGCCGCTTCTCCGACAAACGCAACAAGTCGCAGTAGAAGAAATTAATAATAAACAATAACAGATAAGATAAATAAAAAAGAGCTAGCAAATCATAATCGCAATGTAACATTTTCCCTTTTTAAAAATAAAATATCAGTTAAAAATAGATTATTATCACCAAATGCCACGTTGTATTTCAGCCACAGCAATTATAATGCAGATACGGCCTCTAGCACGATGGCATTACAGTGGGGGCATAAAAAACCACACCTGAACTAATCTTAATTTGGAGCTTTCGTGACCTCGTCACAGAGACGTTCTCTCTCTGTGTGCCTATGTGTTGCTCTCTCTCTATGTATCTTGGTGATATCTGTCTGCTTATATGTCTGTCTATAGTTTTCTGGTCAGATTTTTGTTGCTATTTCATTTTCTTTCATTTATACCTGATGATGATTGCTTGTGTTGCAATCGAAACGTCGTATGCTATTTTTTAATTTATTATTTTATCTTTATACGTGCCTTTACCGAAAGAACCAAAGAGTCACACCTGAACTCGCTCGCGTCGCCCGCCAGCAGGAACACGTGCTTGCCTCCCAGCAATTGCAGGGCCAGGCAGCACTCGGGCCGGGCCCCTGTCGGGAGCGGTGGCAGGGAGCCCACCTCGAGGCCCGGCACCACTGCCCTGCAGGCGCTCGGGAGGGCGATGGGGCCCCGCGGGCACGCCCCGGGACCCCTGGCGATGTACAACGAGCCGTCCTCTTCCACCGCCACGAAACGCTGCCGCCAGCGCTTCACCAGGAATCCCCCTGGTGGTGGAGGTGGTGGGGGTAGGAGGAGGGGGTTTTGGAGGAGTGGACGTCGAGGGGCGGATGCCAGATTCAGAGAATTTATTTATACTGGAGAAACCCGACGAGATATAAAGCTCTTTGTTTTTTTACAGATGTCCATCAGCCATGCTAAATTCCCGCTCACAGCCAAGGCCAGTGATGCAATTTTGAACCGGCGCAGTGCCTCCCCTAGGCCGACTCAGCCTTAAACGAGCACCTGGTGCGCTGTGCAATGAACATCAGCACTGGGAAGACAAAGGCGGCCGTGCCGTGGCGATCTTCATGGGTGCTCGCCAACAGCGCTTGTTAAGGCTGCAAGGGGAGATCGTTGTCTTTGTTGTTGGATTCCCAGCGAGATTAAATCTGGGTCGCAACGAATTCTCTCTCTCTCTCTGTGCGGGAAAGCGTCCGGGACATTGTGCAGATCATATGACTCCCCCAGTTAATCCACGCACACTGTACTAATGCCAAAGCATGAGCGCGCGGAGGCATCTGTAGCACACAACATCATCGACATGATGAGTTCAATGTGCAGGGACGCACGGCGTGCCGAGATTAAAGCTCTATTACGTACGTTGAACTTCTTTCGCACCGTACGTGGCCAACCCTACTCATTTGGAGGTGCGGGGGGAGGAGAGGACCAGAAACTAAGCACAATGAGCGGTTCTTTAAGAAATTAGATATTTAAAAAAAGAATGGAGTTTTTGTCAGGATATTATGAAGAAGTATGATGTTCTCTGAATCAATCAAGAAGGGCCGTTGCCCGAAACTTCGTTGAAATATTTTTTATACTTTGAAGGCCACGCAGTACTTATTGACGACTGTGTTGAGGTTATTTTTTTAATTATCGATGAGTTGATGGGGAAATTATTGCATCATCGTCTCACAAATCATGATGATGATCACCATCATCATCGTGATCGTAAATCGTCAGCCTTATTATTGTGATTGTAGATCATCATGTTTTAAATTATAATCACAACCACCGTCATCGTCATCACCGTGACTCACCGTCACCATTCTCGTGGAATAAAAATGTATCGTGATTACCGTCGTCATCATCACGATCGTTAAACGTCATCATTACCATTAACGTCGGACGCAATTGATAAGTCGTGCTTATCAATTGCATTAATCATCGTCGTCATCCAACTCGAATATTGCATCGTCATACACATCATCATCATCTTCTTCTTCTTGGTTCTTTCGGTAAAGTCACGTAGAAGGGAAATAATAAAATAATAAAAATAAAACATAATAAAATAATTCTCACGACGTTTCGGCCACAACGCAAGCAGCCGTCCTTGCGTTGTGGCCGAAACGTCGTGAGAATTATTTTTATTTTTTTAATTTCCCTTCTACGTGACTTTACCGAAAGAACCAAGAAGATGAATCCCTGCAGTCACGAAAGCTTTAAATCGGAACATCATCATCTTATAATACCGTATATGATTTCTGTAACGTTACACAAGGCGATCCATTTATAGATACCCCATTAAAAATAATACAGTACTGAAAATGTACTGCAGTTTATCGAGAACACACGATTCTAAATCAAAGCCTCTGCACGTTCCTCGCCAATCTCAGCACACGCATTGCTTCATTTAACTCTCTACGCTATTTTGTCCATCCCTTCATGCGCAATGTCCACTCAGCCGTAGCTAATAAAGTATATATGAGGGGTGGAATCATGAGAAATCAGTGGGGTATCTACAAATGGATCCGCATGCATTCTTCCCACATATGCCGCGTTGGCACCGGTGCACAAGCACAAATAACAACAAGAGCACTCAACACATCCGTCAATAACACTGCAATAGAACGGCAAATACATATTTAGGAAACGTTTCGAGAAATTGCCCTTCTTCATGGTACAGTCGTAACATATATATAACGCATCTAACACGCGAGTGTTGTCCAGACGTCCCGTTACCGTATTTGTGCAGAAATCCGTTGTGGACATCCATCTGTGCTGACCCGCAGCTCACAGCCGTGGAAACAGCCTCCTTCTGTAGGATGATCAACTCTAATCCAGCAATGTCTCTGTCTGTCTGTCTGTCCCGTTTGCTGAACATTCGCTAGGGACGGCAGCTTCTGTAGGATGATCAACTCTAATCCAGCAATGTCTCTATCTGTCTGTCTGTCTGTCCCGTTTGCTGAACATTCACTAGAGACGGTAGCTCGTAATAACGCTTACTGGTCATTAATGTCCCGACATCAGTCTCGCGGGTCAAAGAGCTAACGCATAATTCTAACGTGTATATATAATCCTCAGAAAATTATGCCCGCTGCAGCAATAATGCACACAGTTGCAGAGGCTACGAATGTCAATTTGTTAGCGAATTAAGCCCCAAAAAAGATGATTACGGTTGAAATCGACGTGAACACATTTATTACATTGCAGATAAATCTGGAATTCGTCCGCAAGAAGAATTCGAGATGATAATAAAGAACGACTCAGGCGTCGCCGTGTGTGCGTGTGAGCGTGCAGCAGCAGATGAATACGTGAGTCCCACGCGTGCACACGCCCCAGCCCAGCCTGGGAGTGACACGCCACGCACTGCCCGTACCCAGCCCGCGTCTCTTCCAGCGCGCGGTGCCAAATCCAACCTCTGGAGCGCTCACGTGCCCCCCCCCCCACCTTTCGCCGTAGAGCGCCGTCACGGGGAGTGGGTGAGCCCCTTGCCCGCTGCGGACCGGGGCATGGCAGATGCAGTCGCCTCCTGCTTCGTCGCGATGGGAAACTAAGGGAAAGTCCCCGCAAATGTGACTGCTGCAGTCACCAATGCCAGCCCACGGATCGCATGATCCAACACTGCCCCCCTCCTGCACCGCCGATTCACAGAGCGTGGGTCAGCTGATCCAACACTGCCCCCCCTGCACCGCCGATTCACAGAGCGTGGATCAGCTGATCCAACACTGCCCCCCTCCCGCACCGCCGATTCACAGAGCGTGAATCAGCTGATCCAACACTGCTGATTTCCGGGCAGTATCGCCGGTATACAGCAAGCCTGAACAGAGGCTCTCCGATGGCTCAACACGCAGGCTACACACACACAGTGGTGCCAACTTCCCCTTGCCACACACAGACAGGACAAGATGCGCCGTTGGTCGCTCGACGCAGAGGTTCACGGTTTCACTCCAGCGTCCGCCCTGGTAAATACTGCGGGCGTATCAAGCGGAAGTAAACCATACCACGTGCTGTCTGGTTCACGGTCGACGTTAAAGATCCCGCGACCATTCCGGATGTTTTAGCCAGCGAGCTATGATATCGTGATCAATAAGCCAGTTGCACCCAGCATGCCTCGCATGTCACACGACGTCACAGCAAGATGAATGTTGAGGAGGTGCACCACATCCGTGAGTTTCTCGCGCCACTGCTGACGTAAGGGCGTCCACCAGAGAGCCCCTCGAGAGGGTGTTCGGCCTACTCTTCCTCGTCAGCCAGCCGTCTTGTAAGAGGTTACCCCCCTTCCCTGTTTAGCCCCCCCTCTATCCCGCCGAACAGAAGCTGCTTGGGCATGTGGTGGCTGGGCATGTGGTGGCTGGGCATGTGGTGGCTGGGCATGTGGTGGCTGGGCATGTGGTGGCTGGGCATGTGGTGGCTGGGCATGTGGTGGCTGGGCATGTGGTGGCTGGGCATGTGGTGGCTGGGCATGTGGTGGCTAAGTGACCCAGCCAACGCAGCCTCCTCGCCTGCCGGAGGAGCTCACTGACGATGGGACTGTGTCTACCGAGGATGTTTTGGTTGTTTCCAGCCCCCCCCCCCCACACACACACGTGCTACTCTGTGCAGATTGGTATGCTGCTTTACTTCATCGCCTTAAACCATTCACAAGCACTCCTCACTACTCTCGTTCATTGTATCCTTTTACTACCGTTGGTATCGTGATCATCAATCCGCGTGCTTACCCGAGAGAGAGAGAGCGTCGCCGAATCTCAGGACTCTTTTTCAGGAGGGTCCTGCCAAGATTTCGCAGTCGAGGGCGATGATTGCCGCTCGCTGCGAATTGTGAGCGGTGGTGGTAGCGGTTAGCGCGCTGCGCTGCGAACCCGGCGACCCGAGTTGGATTCCCGCTCACGGATAACACCAGTGACGATTATCTGAACCGGTTCTGGGTCTCCCCTAGGTCGACTCGGCCTCAAACGAGTACCTGGTGCGGTGTGTACACACAGTCACTGGAGAGACAAAGGCGGCCGGGCGTGGTGCTGGACATCCCACCGCCTCATGTGCCGTGCCAGCCTTAATAGGCGCTCGCTAACAGCACTTGCCCCAACAGTCTGTTAAAGGCTCTAATGGGGGATCTTTGTCTTTGTTGCGATCCCAAGCGAGTAATTTGAGGTTTGTTATATCTTCTTCTTCCAAATTCGCCCAAAATCGTAGCATGACTGCGAGCAAGCAACGGCTTTTGCGAGTGGCGTCCCGGGACCGCTCGACGTCCACCGCCAAGCAGACGGCGCGTAGCGCTCCCGGTGAATACACACCCCGCAGGAATGAAACGCGTCACATTGCCCGCTTGAACAATCGTCATTTATTTAAATGCAAAGCAAGAGACGGAAGAAGTTGGGGGGGGGGAGGGGGTTGCAAAACACGGATCTGAACTTTTACATCACAGAAAATCAAACAAGGTGGGGGGTTTTTTGGGGGGGGCACATTCTCAACCTTTTAACAAAGCGACCGGCCCGAGACCATAGACTTGCCACTACACGTGGACACCTCGGGTTCAAACACAGGCAGCTACACGCGCTTGAGACCTCGGGATGTGTGCAGTCTCGGTGCAAGTTGTGGTCGCTCGACTACCGACTCCGGGGTCACAAAACTACACACGGGGAAATCATTCGAACTCCGCCTCTTGTTGTTTAATCCTCGCGATCACTCTCCACGCTGCTGTCACCGTGCGAGAGTCTCGCCCAGCTCCGGAGGAGAGCAGCGTGGAGCAACGCGGCAGAGGTCCAGAACAAACACCAGCTCACTCTAGACCCACACGTCATCGCACCTCCTCCTGGCTTTCACATTCCTCCCTGTAGACACTCGTAGAAGCATCATCAACCGCATCAGAACGTCAACCAGGCCCATGCACACCACCTCCTTCGCACATTGGCAAATAAAGACACGAGCCACAGCGGTGCGATTGTGGCCATGCAACCCAAAATATGGACCGATTCGTGAACCCAAAGAGACACAGTGAGATCCATAGAGCCACCTATTTACGTAGGTATCCAGAGACACGTAGAGACACGTGGACACCCAGAGGTACATAGCGATCAAAATTACAGCCACGAGTCACGCCAGTGCGATTGTGGCCATGCATCTCGACCTGTGGACTGCGCAGTAAACCCGTAGAGAACACACAGAG
The DNA here is from genome assembly GCF_965212315.1 of Lampetra planeri. NCBI lineage: Eukaryota > Metazoa > Chordata > Hyperoartia > Petromyzontiformes > Petromyzontidae > Lampetra > Lampetra planeri. The sequence goes on from NC_136136.1 coordinate 6,440,964, forward strand.
ACTCATCGACATACACGTAGACCAACATTGAGATACATTCAAGACACGAGCCACAGCAGTGCGAGTGTGGCCATGCAACTCAAACGATGGACTGCGCAGTAAACCCGTAGAGAACACAGAGACTCATCGACATACACGTAGACCAACATTGAGATACATTCAAGACACGAGCCACAGCAGTGCGAGTGTGGCCATGCAACTCAAACGACGATGGACTGCGCAGTAAACCCGCTGTGGTCTGCGCGCTCCTTCAGCGGAGGAGGCGGAGTATGAACAGGAAAAACCACGAGAACTCTTCACTCCTGAAGCCCTATCGTCGTGGCCGGCAGACCTCGACATTGACACCGAGCTCCTGAACACGATTGCTGCCACAATACGCAAGGAAATAAAGCGTGCGCGTGTCTGTGTGCGTGTGTATCTATGCGTGTCACTGTGTGTCACTGTGTATGTGTCTTGCGTGCGTCTCATTGTCTGTATGTGCGTCTGTGGTGATGTTTTGAGTTTGCCTGTCAGTCGTGTACCTTTATAGGGACAACAGCCAATATGAACAAGACCTTGAGATGACAACCTAGCCCCCTATACGAGTATTCGCACCCCGGGTTATGGCAGGGGGAGGTTGTCATATTAAGAAATATTATTTGTATCCTGGTGCTCAAATCGTATCAAATAAATACTGATCCGAAGGGGTTTAAAATCTACGGGGTCAAGACACCATCTCTCCCGCCTGGCTCAGCACTCTGACCGAGCCCGCACGCAACAAATCCTTCAAAGAACTCATCCTCCCGCAGAAACGTTCACACTCTGCGGCGCGACGCGTCCGTCCTACGCCTGCGCCGGCGATGATTTCCACAAGCTCGCATCTCCTCCTCCTCCTCGTCGTCATCTTCCTGCTCGTCCAACTCTACGCCCGTCTCATCATCCCCACCGTCCACCTTGTCCCGCGCTGCCCGCGACATCCGCGATGTCCCCAGGAAGTGGTCCCGGAAGGTGGCCCAGTCGCCCAGCGCCTCCATCCCCAGCGCCCTCCTGACCTCCTCCTCCGTGCCGTGGAGCAGAGCGCGGCCGCTCACGCCGTGCTCCACGGCGCGGCTCCGGTAGTCGGCCAGCCGCTCCGAGCTCAGCTCCAGTGCCTCCATCTGCGCGCGAGAGCAACGCTCCGCGGGGTCAGGGGTCGAGGGGCAGGGGAGAGCAGCGACCCAGGCGAGGGGTGGCGCGCGTTCGGGAGTTCGTAGTTCGCGATTCGGACCCGCGGCGCCGTATGTTCGTGCGTCCACGATAAATAAGAGACACCGTCCGCTTCACGGTGGACGTTCAAAGGTAACGCGAAGAAGAAGAAACATGCAGGGGCCGCGTTTGCCCAGCGTCGTGGTCCAAAATCGGGGATTTACACCGCAAAATTACCCCGTTGGGGAAACGTCGCACAATCGTCGCCCCTTGCTGCGGGAAACGACTGCAGATGATGCCCGCCCGTCAACAACCGCGCCCCTCCTCCTCCTCCTCCGCGACAGCCTTGCGCTACAGCGTTGGTGCAAAGAGGAAACGTGTTCACGATTTGATTGCGCTGGAGGTGAATGGGTAGCCCCAGGCATCACAAGTGCTGAGTGAATTGGCCAATAACACCTTCATATATAGGGGACTGCAGAGCTTGTGGGGGAGGGGGGGGGTTAGATTTATCGCGGGCTCCGCACCTTGTTAGTTTCACTACATTGGAAATCGTACACAGTACATATTTACAAGATCAGCAGCAAAAAGTGTCTGAACGGCAACGTCAAGCTGTAGAGTTTGACGTTGTTGGTGGGTACACATTTTAATTACTCGTCCACGTATTTAGAAGTCTGACTTATAGATGGGAGGGTCCCACACTCGTCACTAGCCTTCGTGTTCTGTGAACATTAAGTTCTTGTAAAATGTTAATTAATATTCGGGCAAGATTAATAGTAATAATGCGTACGTGCTAAAAATAACTCCGTCATCATTCGCGATTATTTATTTTCCCATAATCGCCGAGGAAGCACAGACAAGCTGGAAGGCAGCAGCCAGGCGGCGAGCTGGCGCCACCAATAATTTCCCAAGCTCTGCGGTCCTCTACATATTCAGATGAACGAGCGTGTATGCGTGCAGCGGAAGACAACCAAGAGCGGCCGGAGAAAACCCACGTGCGCGCACTCTCTGCCGCGCAGATGGAACAGGTGGGGATTAGTCCGCACTTTGCTGTACCGCCTCCGCCCTGGCGCGTCAGGAGAAGGTCGGAAGACTTATTGCCGGACGGAAATGGCACCGGTGTCGACCACGAGAATCCACACCCGTCAACCCACACGGTTTACCCCGTATTCTTGTCGAGGGAAATTGAGTGTGTCCAGGTCCACACGGCGTACAACCGTTTCAATGCGGGCAAAGAAAACGTGTATTTGATCATTGGTTTTTTACCCTTTTATCTGGCAACAAAACCGACACCTTTTTTACGAGGAGTCATGTTTGCATAGAACACAATACCTGCAGTCGTAATGCTTAACCCGAGCTCTCATACTCTCATGGTGCATTGTCTTTGAGTTGTGCGCCTTTTGGCGTCATCTGGTCCAACCCATGTGAGACTAGGCTCTAAGAAAAGCTGTCTCGGGTGTGGACCAATCAACTTCAAGGACAGTGCATACATTATCAGAGTTATGTTTTTTGTTTGCATTATGACTGCAGGTATTGTGGTCTATGCAAACATGACTGCTCGTAAAAAAGGTGTCAGTTTGTTGCCAGAAAAAAGGGGGAAAACCCCTATTATTATACCTGGGCAAGGGTTTTCCGGGTAAATGTTCAGGATCCATCCTCGGGTCCGAGGCGGTTTCGCGACGAGACTTGGAAAACGGCGTCGTCGTTAAATAGCGCAGAGCGGATTCCCGTGCGCGATCAGCGTGATGCGTTCATGACGGACTGGACGACATGTGGACTCGCAAGCGTGCGAGATAGCGAATGTCCAGACCTACTTGCTATATGACGAAGGATCCATGGGTCAAAACGTTGTCTATTTAATATTAATTAAGGCCACAGGGCTATGGACGAATGCTATGAGGCTTATCACCCCCCCCACCACTCCGGCAATGATTATCGCGCATGCTGTACCTCCCTGCCGACGTCTTCTGGCGTCATGTCGGGGAGTTTGGTGGCATCGAACGCCTTGCCATGGCCGCCGCGCTGCCTGTCGAAGTTCCTGATGCTGTACTTGCCCCGCAGGAGCTCCATCTGGCTCTGGATGGAGCGGTCGAGGTTGACGCTGAGCGGGCGCAGCACGGCGCCCTCCCTCACCGTGAACACGTGGTCGCGCTTCAAGAACCTCTCGAACTGCGCCGAGTCCCCGTCCAGGACGAAGAAATCGTCCAGGTCCTTCATGAGCGCCCGGAACTCCGTCAGGGACCTCTCGTACACGTCCCACATGGACGTGTCCTGGCCCGCCCCCGGCTCGTCCGCCCACGCCTCGCCGCACTGCAGCGTCCAGCTGAGCCGGCAGGGCCACTGCGTGCTCAGCACCGTCCAGGCCACCATCCGCTCGGGCGTGAGCGTCGGCCCGAGGCCGCCGTGCGCGGCCACCGCGAGGCGGACGATGACGGGCAGCGTGTTGACGATCCTGCGCATCGTCACGAGGTTGTGCTCCACGTAGTCGAGGACGGTGCCGTCGCCGCTCTTCAGGAACTGCAGCGCGGCGACGACGAACGTCGACGCCGTCCCCGTCGTCGTCGTCGCGAGTGACACGAGGGGCACAGCGGCGGCGGCGTCGTCGGGGCCGCCGCGGGAATTCCGCTCGCCGACCGTCACCGACTTCAAGGTGGCGGCGGCGGCGTTGGTGGCGGCGTCGTCGTTGACCGCCCAGTCCATGCCCTCCACGAACGCGTTCAAGAAGCGGAGCTTCACCCGCTTGTCCATCTGGGGCACCGCGAAGGGTAGGTCCACGGTGCGGTTGAGCAGAAGGTAGCCGTTGTCGGAGGCCTTCCCCAGGTTCGAGTAGACCTGCTCCACCGCCTCGGCCACCACGCGCGGGTCCACGCCGAGCAGCGACACGAAGCGGGCGTGCTTGTCGGAGAGGAGGATGCTCATGGCCTCGAGCACGCTCACGATCTTGTCCGGCGCACAGCGGTCCAGGTCGCACACCTTGAGCACGATGCGGATCCGGCGGCGCTCGAACACCTCCATGTAGCGCACCAAGTTGGTGACGACCTGCACCTCCTGCTTCACCTTGCACATGAAGCCCAGCTGGTCGCTGAAGTCCGTCCTGTTCATGATCTTCTCCACCTCGGCCTTCTGCGTCACCACCGCGCTCCTGACGATCGCCAGCGCGTTGCGCAGCGCCACCGTCGAGGAGACGCCCAGCAGGCCGGCGCAGACGCCCTCGATGGCCACCACCGGCCCGTTCGGAAAGCCCAGCGCCAGCACGGTGACCAGGAGCATCACGAGCAACGCGAGGAAGAGGATCGGCGCGAACCAGAGCGGCACGCCCAGCAGCCGCTTGACCTGCCAGTCGGTGTCCCCGCCGCAGCGCTGGCGCGTGGGCACCGCGCGGCTGCGGACGGCGCGGTAGATCGCGGTGGGCAGCGTGCGGAAGTTGAGGCGCACCGCCTCGCACAGCGTCGTGACCAGGCCGGCCCAGAGGCGGTCGCTGCCGGCGAACTCCCAGGCGTTGAAGGGGACGAAGACGAAGCGGACGTTGCGACGGTCGCGCTGGCGCTGCGTCAGCAAGGGGTCGAAGAAGAGGAGCCGCGCGACGAGGGCCAGCAGCCCGAGGGGGCCCTGAGCCGAGCGCGGCCGCTCAGCCAGGCGCGTCCACTCCTTCTCCTCGATGGTGGCGGCATTGGCGACAAGGCACCCTGGGTGGACGCGGGGTGGGGAGGGGGGACGTGGCGCAAGAATAGAGTCAGCAGGGGAGATGGCGGATTCTATGTCCGCACTACTGGGCAGGGGGGTCTAAGTTTACTTTCTCTAGGTGTATTTTCAGAGAGTTATGTTTTCGATCGATAGTTCTGGAGATCGAGCAATTGATAGATTGAGAGATCGACGAGATCTACAGATCGGGAGGTCGGAAGCTTTGAGATTGGATTGGAGAATCTGGTGGTCAAAAGGTCTCGAGTTTGAAAGGTCAGGAGGTTCTGGAAATTAAGAGTTGAGCAGATCTGCAGATTGGGAAATGGTGATAACTGGAGATCAGGAGTTTGAACGGTCGGGAGATCTCGTGATCGAGAGATGTGAGATTCATCTATTGGGGGGGGGCGGGCCAGAGGTCAGTTGATCTAGAGGTCGGGAGGTCTGGAAATGCGTAGTTGTGGAGATTGGAGGTTCTAGAGATTTGGAGACGGGGAGAATGGAAACGTGTGGAGGCGTTGGGGATTAGGAGGGTTTCACTCACTCTCGATCTTATACTGCAGATGATCCATGCCGCTGCCCCAAGGCGCGTACAGCCCCACGGTGATGGGGGTGGCCACATGGCAGAGCGCCTTGGCCAGGCACTGCGTGTACTGGTCGTACTCCGCCGGGTCTGTCGGGATCCGGGGTGAGGGGGCAGTGGTCAGGGTTAGGCAAGGGGTAGGGGTAGGCAAGGGGTAGGCAAGGGGTAGGCAAGGGGTAGACAAGGGGTAGACAAGGGGTAGACAAGGGGTAGGGGTAGGCAAGGGGTAGGGGTAGGCAAGGGGTAGGGATAGGCAAGGGGTGGGGTAGACAAGGGGTAGGCAGGGGGTAGGGGTAGGCAAGGGGTAGGCAAGGGGTAGGCCAGGGGTAGGGGTAGGCCGGGGGTAGGGGTAGGCAAGGGGTAGGGGTAGGCAAGGGGTAGGGGTAGGCAAGAGGTGGGGGTAGGCAAGGGGTAGGCCGGGGGTGGGGGTAGGCAAGGGGTAGGCCGGGGGTAGGGGTAGGCAAGGGGTAGGGGTAGGCAAGGGGTAGGGGTAGACAAGAGGTGGGGGTAGGCAAGGGGTAGGGGTAGGCAAGGGGTAGGGGTAGGCAAGGGGTGGGGGTAGGCAAGGGGTTGGGGTAGGGGTAGGCAAGGGGTAGGCCGGGGGTAGGGGTAGGCAAGGGGTAGGGGTAGGCAAGGGGTAGGCAAGGGGTGGGGGTAGGCAAGGGGTAGGCAAGGGGTGGGGGTAGGCAAGGGGTAGGGGTAGGGGTAGGCAAGGGGTAGGCAAGGGGTGGGGGTAGGCAAGGGGTAGGGGGAGGCAAGGGGTAGGGGGAGGCAAGGGGCAGGAGTAGGCAAGGAGCAGGGGTAGGCAAGGGGTAGGGGGAGGCAAGGGGTAGGGGTAGGCAAGGGGTAGGCAAGGGGTAGGGGGAGGCAAGGGGTAGGGGGAGGCAAGGGGTAGGGGGAGGCAAGGGGTAGGGGTAGGCAAGGGGTAGGCAAGGGGTAGGGGGAGGCAAGGGGTAGGGGGAGGCAAGGGGTAGGGGTAGGCAAGGGGTAGGGGTAGGCAAGGGGTAGGAGTAGGCAAGGGGTGGGGGTAGACAAGGGTTGGGGGGGTAATCACCGCTGTGCGCGTCGTGGCAGCTCATGGCTCGTGACGTTGCTGACTCCGTGCGCTCCAACATTGGAGCGGTGACAGACGCGATCCCCTAACCACAACGGCAACATCGCCAGCATCAGTGAACACCATTGTCAGACGCAATCATTATTCACTATCATCATCATTGTTATCATCATCATCATCATCAGTCACTAACTCCATTGTTATCGTTCTAGTCACCGTCATCAATGTCCTTGTCATTAGTTTTTTTTTTATCATTCTCATCGGCATCAGTCATCATGAGAATCGTACGTCGTCGTCATCATCATCATGATCATCATCCGATTCCACGTGTTGTGACCGCCCCAGGCCTGACAGCTCGCGGAATCCAACTCCAACCTGCCGTGACTTGAGTGTCCATCACGAACAGAATACGGGGGGGGGGGGAGCGGTGGTGCTGTGGTTAGCGCACTGAGCTACAAACCCCCGGCGACCTGAGTTCGATTCCCGCTCATGGCCAAGACCACGGACGATCATCTGACTTTATTACGTGGTCGCCAAAAGCACTTGCCCCAACAGCCCGTGAAGGCTATGGTGTGGGGATCTTTGTCTTATGTGGCGAGTGGTGCCGAGAGGTTTGCATTCAGGAAGCCGCCAGCAACAGAGGAACCAATGCAGCTCACACTCGGGAAGTTGATTCCACGCGGCACACGGAATTCCACCAACCTGTTGTGTCACGCATGCGCGCACCTGGAAACACCGCGCGTCTATTAATAGCGACCGAGTCACCCGCCCCGAGATCGTTATTGGGTGGGTAATCTACGCGCATTCTTTAATCAAAGAATAAATTACCCCGTGTTATTTATAGGTACTGTACGCACGTTTGTGTGCAGACGCGCGTCTAAAGAACAGAGGATTTGGTGGCGCTGCTGTTGCTGCCCGTGTTGGCAGTGATGGTGCACAAGCAACAACAAGCGGGTGCGTGGCCTTACAAGTGGCGAGCGGTGGTGTAGCGGTTAGCGCGCTGCGCTACGAATCCGGCAACCCGGGTTCGATTCCCGCTCACGGCACAACACCGGTGGCGATTATTTGAACCGGTTTTTGGGCCTCCCATTGGTCGACTCAGCCTCAAATGAGTACCTGGTGCGGTGTGTAAATATTGCCACTGGGGAGACAAAGGCGGCAGGGCGTGGTGCCGTGCTGGCCTTCATAGGTGCTCGCTAACAGCACTTGCCCCAACAGTCTCTTCAGGCTATACGGGGGGATCCGTCTTTTTTGGCCTTAAATGAACAATATTAATAGGCGACGTCTCGGGCAATGGCCCTTTTTCATAGTTCACACGTGTATTGAAACCTTTCGACAACAGGTTATAGGAGATTGCAATGTTTCATTTGTTACGTAGAACTCTATTGTACATCAGATTATAATTAATTGTTTATTGTCAGCCCAGGGGTCAGCAACCAAAACAACAAGACGACCCAAACAAGTTTCGAATTCTATACAGACAACAAAAATCAAGAGCCGAGATGCATTGTAAACAAACTCGGCATCCTCCAACTATTATCGCCCACTCCGTCTCTCTGTAGCCAGTCTTGAAGTGCTCTGAGTAAGGAGCATTGCCCTGAACGCTGCCCAGAGGTCGCAACCGGGTACCCGATACCCGGCTACCCGTACCCAGCCGGGTACGGGTACCCATTTGCGACCCTGGTGCGGCCGGGTACGGGTAGACCGTGAGTCACTGGTGAGTAACTGTTTGTCACTCATTTCCCAACGTCTCGTCTCTTCTCACAATTCAAGTTCCTAGAATCAACCCACCCGCGCCTGCAACATGGCTTCATCCCAGAGGTCGCAATCAGGTACCCGATACCCGTACCCTACCCGTACCCGGCCGGGTACGGTACGGGTACGACCGGGTACGGGTAGGGTACGGGTACGGCCGGGTACGGGTACCCGTTTGCGACCTCTGACGCTGCCCATGACACATTGGATCACGGGGGCCCACACAACCCGAACGCGCCCGCCGATATCGGCAGATCTCGCAAGCCCTTCGATCGGCGCTCACTCACGACAATACACGATGCGAAACGGGGGAACTTAATACACTGGACATCTGTGAGAAAAAAAAGAGCTTTATAGGATTCCTCCAGTATAAATATTCGGATTAATATTTGTAATATATGCCTACAATATAGCTTGTATATTATACAGAATCTACAGTAACGTACATGTCATTTAACACCAGGCCGTAATACAATACCAGGCGGTGTTGCTAGCTAACAACAACGCCGCTCTTAACCAACGCGTACCGACCTGCGTGGTGAAGTATGGTCAAACAGCCCCTTCTAACGACAAGGCGTGGAGACATCTTAATCCAGCAGTGGAATTAGCAGGACCGATGAAGATTTTCGATGTGTCATCATACATGGAAAGTATTTGATTACAGACGACTCTGAGCGTTCCAGTCGCACGAGATAAAACTCTTCACGTGTTCATCGTCTCAGCTGTTCAATCAGCTGTCCGGGCGACATTGGCCATACTGTGCAGACGTGGTCATAACGTGATTACATCATCATCATGATCAGCCATTATCAGTCCACTGCTGGATGAAGGCCTGCCCGAGCCGATCGCCATGCAACACCGAGCTGATTCCATCGCTCCGTCTCCTCGGCAGACGTGCTCTCCTGCGCGATGCGCATTCCATTCCTTGACTGCGACTCCGCTATTATTCTTGACAAGCTATCGGGCCCATCATCACAACCACTATCATCACCATCATCATCATCACCACAATCAACATCACCACCACCACCATCATCATCACCACAATCATCATCATCATCACCACCATCATCACCACCATCATTACCACCACCACCACCACCATCATCACCACCATCATCATCACCACCACCACCATCATCATCATCACCACCACCATCATCATCATCACCACCACCACCATCATCATCATCACCACCACCACCACCATCATCATCATCATCACCACCATCATCGTTTCTGTAATTAAAGAGAGACGCGTTCTGTCCCAACCAACTCGCTTTCCTTCACAGTTTGACTTAACCTTCTTCTTTGTTCTTTCGGTAAAGTCAGGTAGAAGGGAAGTAATAAAATAATAAAAATAAAACATAATAAAATACAATTTTCACGACGTTTCGGCCACAACGCAAGCAGCCGTCCTCAGGTGAAGAACAGGTCTGTCGGAAAGACAGCGTCACAGACGCTGTCGTCGTGAGAATTGTATTTTATTATGTTTTATATAAAAAAGAACCAAGAAGATGAATCCCTGCAGTCACGAAAGCTTTAAATCGAAAAGTTTGACTTAAATGTCAATCGCCAAGCGCGCGTTCTCCAATCCACGCGTTCTCCCCCAACGGTGGCGATTTCCCGGGTGCTATCGTTCGTCGCAACGAGAGGCCACGCAACGAGAGGCCACGTAATGCCGTGCGAATCTGCATCGCGAGTCTGACAGCGTGACTGTGCAGAGGTGAGCAGCAGCGAGGCTCACCCACGAGCAGACGGCGGTGTGACGGCTCGAACGAGGCAATCCACCTCGAGGCACGACGAACTGATCCGCTCGGTCTCTTCGTCTTCTTTTTTGTCGACAACTTTAAGCTTCTTGTTTGTTTATGAGACACAAACCCCGTAAATACCCCCCCACCCCTTTCTCTGCGTGCGACGTATTGACACACCGCGCACGTGCCGCACGCGAACGCGTCGTGGCGTTTAATAGTGAAGGCCGACCGTACGGAGGAAGACGGCCTTCGCTAACCAAAGTCTACCCCCTCTCCTCCTCCTCCTCCACTCCACCGTCGCAAACGCTGCAGCAGCGAACCAAATCGCGTGTCCGGGGAGCAGGCGAAGCGAGGTGCTTTAGTATTTACACATCCACAGCCCACGTGGCTCCTCCCCACCCACACACACAATACAACACCACAGGTAAAGTTTCCACGCCCCTCTCTATTCCCCACCCATCCCCTCCCCCCCTATTCGCGGGGAGGCTTCTTGTTGCAGGCTGTTGCGGCCAAGGTGATGTGAACGCGCATCCCAAAGGCCTTCGCAGCAGAGGTGAGAGAGGACGAAAGACGCCCAAACGCCGTCGTCTTCCCGGCGCTAGTCTATTGTCGCGGGTGACGGCAAAATGTGCCAACGTTGAGGTCTGCCGGCCACGGGAGAGCCTCACACAACACAGTGCCGGGTACTTATTTAGGGCTGAGTCGACGTACGTGGCGGTCTAGCAGTGGATACAATCGTGATGCATTGAACGGCTCAACTGGCTCTGCAACATTTTGAGCACCCCCCACCATCCCCCCCCCACACCATCCCCCCCCCACACCATCCCCCCCCCACACCATCCCCCCCCACCATCCTCCCCCCCCCCCCACACAATCCTCCCCCCCCACCACACCGTCCCTCCCCACCATCCCTCCCCCCACACCGTCCCTCCCCCACCATCCTCCCCCACCACCATCCTCCCCCCACCATCCTCCCCCCCACCATCCTCCCCGCCCCCCCCGACTATCTGCCCCCCCCCCCCCGCGTGTTAAGTCTGTAGCGAGGTCGGAATTTGCATGAATCGCGACGTTCAGTCTCCCTGACTTTGTTTCAAGGGCCCTGTCGGCAGGTATGACACCGACTTGTCTCATCAAATGATACAATGCTGGTCAAGTTCACTTAAACCAGAATGGTAACATTTCCTTTACAAGATGTGTGAGCACCATTGGAACCTCCTTTGCCAGTAGCAAAATATGATTTTAAAAAATTGCATTCCGACCATAGGTATTGTGGTCAATGCAAACATGACTCCTTGTAAAAAAGTTGTCAGTTTTGTTGCCAGATACAAGGGTAAAAAAAACAAGTATCTTATTTTGCTACTGACAAAGGAGGTTCCAATGGTGTAAATGCTTACCCGAGCTCTCATACTCTGATGGTGCATTGTCTTTGAGGTGTGTGCCTTTTGGCGTCATCTGGTCCAACACCATGTGAGACTTGGCTCTAAGAAAAGCTGTCTCGGGTGTGGACCAATCAATTTCAAGGACAGTGCATACATTATCAGAGTTGTGTTTTTTTTTGCATTCCGACCGCAGGTATTGTGGTCAATGCAAATGACTCTTTGTAAAAAAAAGTTGTCAGTTTTGTTGCCAGATAAAAGGGTAAAAAAAACAATTATCAAGATGTGTGAGCTCGGTTTTTTGTTGTAAATATCGTTAAACCGAATCATAATAGTAATCATATATCGTGTCTCCATTGTCAGTCTCGCCACCACTACCACTCAAGGCTGACACTGTTGAAATAAGAATCGAGCACAGGGATGCAACACTAAGTTATTTTGTAGCTGTTAATCAGCCCACGTTCTTTAAAAGTAAAAACAATTAATCCGCCACAATGGTATCAAGTGTCGTCTCAAAACTTGTATGAGCCACCCAACCTCCGGCCTATTGTATGTGCTACGGCGAAGCTAACGTCACTGCCCAAAACGTCATCCCTTAAACATATTTACTTGAAAGGCCTCAACGTTGTTGACGCACGTGTTCAGTCTATTGACAATCTATTGGCTGTCTTTATTTGTTGTCGATGTCTATTGACCATTGCGACTATCGATAATGTATATATTGTCAATGTGTCTTAGCAATCTGCGTATATTGACCGTCGCTGTTGTCAATAGATTTGTCTCTTGACAAATCTATTGACAATCTGTCTTCACAATGTCTCTGTTGACAATGTCTCTGTTGACAATGTCTGTCTTGACGATGCCTTCACAATGTGTCTACGTTGACGATGCCTATTGCCGACGAGCAACGGAGCTTCTCTTGTTCTAAGACCTCTGAACGCCTGCGTGTTGTTACGTGGATCGAAACTCCGCCGTGCGGACGTCACTTGTGCAGAAGCGAACGTCGTACTGGTGCGGGTCGGGCAAAACGCGATAGGCAATCACGAGGACCAAAAAAACCCGCTCTGTGGGTGCTCGCAGGTAAGCGGCACGAAGCAGTGGCTCTTCTACTAGTGGCCAGGCGTAACCCTTCGCTTGGCTTCAGACGCCCGGCGGAGTGCCGAGTTAAGTGAGTCGCGTTGTTTTACCGGCATGTTTTGTGTCAGCAAGCCACGTCCTTCACGTTGCGTAGGCAATCAAGTGTGTTATGTCGCCGCAGCGTAACGCTGATATCCCCTGCACGGTATCCATGCCGCGGCCTGGGGGGGGGGGGGGGGCTGAAAGGATTTCCATTCACACTTCTCTAGGGGGAGAGGAGGGGGGTGGGGGAACGACCCCACGGGTTGAAAACCGCTGAGGCTGAAATCGATGAACGGGGGTTCTGTGATCACGACCTCGCGTCTGAAGCACGGAGACTTTTGAGAGGAGCGATGGGCTGAGAGAGAGAGATGACACGCACACACCTGCCAGCCGGCAATCCTACATGGGCCACAGCTTTATTGTCTAACTTGAGAAACCTTTTAAATCACAACAAATATTGAACTACCATGATCAATAAATGACAATATTCGTCTTTGTTAATTTCCATCGCCCCCCCTCCCTCCCCTCCCTCCACACACACATTGGAACATAAATGGTTCTTATTCATAAACTAGCTCGACAGTAAAGAAATAGATCTCCCAACCTAGCCCCCCCCCCCGAAACTCGAGGACGATATTGGCAATATACAAAACTGTAAACACCACGCAGGCAGGTTGAGTGAGCGCGACACGACCCCCCACCCCCCATTGTAAAGGAATAAGAAACCCATACAAACATGACGTCTCTTATACCGTAGATAACACACCCAGGCTGTCCCAGGCTAGTGATGATTATGACAACAATAACCAAACTCAACGGTATAGCCGCAGTCCTATAATGACTTACGCCATTGCTGGCAGAAAGGAGAGTTTACAAATGTTATGCCACCACACGCGACCTACCGATCGACTTGTGAATCATAGTAATGCCCGATACCCAGGAAAGCCTCTTCAAGACTCAGACTCTGTAGCAGTGGCGCAGACTGTTTGGCATGGGCCCTGGTGCAAGGAATCAAATAATGGGACCCCCCCCCCCCTCATCCCACGTCCCTCACTCTTCATTGCCCGTGCCCTATAGCCTTCCCCTCCTGTTTGTGGGGCATCGGTGCAGTTGCACAGCCTGCACACTCGGCAGATCCACCACTTGTCCAGAAGGGTCAGGCGAAGGTTGCGCGTTTGGTCAATTCCGTCACCCGGTGTTTGGCTTCACATGAGAGGAAACCGGAGGACCTGGAGAAATCGCACGTGGCCGAAGATGGCCCCAAAGATGCGTACAGATAGATTCACGAATCCATTGCTGGACTGCCATCTCCTGGCCACTGTGTGACCCAAGCCTGTAAGCGCACATGGTATTACCAGGCAGCCTCCCATGCAAGTAATAATCAGGCTCAAACCCTGCTTAGGCCTCCGAGATCGGGCGCGATTCTGGGTGATTTGGTCGTAGAAAAAGTTTACAAAGGATGCTTCAAGGTTTGGGATGCGACTAAAAGATTTACAATTTCAGTCAAGAGCACCCGAGTGGAATACAGGCGCGAGCCCGCAAGGACACCACCTTACCAATTTCAAGTTGTTTTCATCTCATCAAGAGACCAGCAAGATCAAATTCCAGCAGCCTGGGACATACAACCTTAGGTGTGCAGCTACAAGAGAAGAGCTGCTTGCTTTTTTGGGGGTCCCCTCTTCCTAGTCCGAGGTCTCCCTGACCACCCCCAACAACTCGGCACCCCAGGCAAAGAACAGGGCGAGCAGCCTCGCTTCCGGATGATCACATCGGTTCGTGTTTCATTCCAGCCGCAGCAGCCCAAATTTCCACCAGGCCCCCCAAATCCCGTGCCGATGGCCAATGCTGCTTTTAATTCGACTTTTGGTGAAAAGGAAGCCACCGTTGTCTCCATCACCACCCGCTGGTGCGACTCGCCCAGAGCGATGTCGCTCTCCGTTTATACCGTCACGCGAATTTGTGGTCGGTTGCATCAAACACCTCGAGTAACTTCCTATTCTTCTGCACGTTAACGCGGTTGTGCCGTACCCGTACATTGCTCTCCCGACACGTTTTCAGGGTCGTACCGTGTGGTGGCCGGCACCGTGTCCGACGTTTCGCTCCACGTGCTGGGAGCTCCTTCATGAACCGAATTCAGTTCTCTGCAACTGAACCGATTGTTTGTGAAGATGCTCCCAGCACGAAACGTCGAACACGCAGTAAAACCGGGCTACTTTAATGCACCCGGACGTGCACTGCTTCGATTGACAAAGGGAACACAAGAGGTGATGTTGCAACTGACCACTGGCCCAATACGACATAAAATATAAAGTTTTAATGACTACAAACAAAACTAAGAATCTTTATAATAAAACCACGTGCGTGAACATAAATTCACGGTCAATTTTCAGCCGACACAGGCCTCCAAGAAAGGCATTATGGGTAATCCACGGCATCAGAGACAGATACTTTTCGCTCTTATCAACGGGTCCGTCATCGGTGGACCACGTCTGGAGACGCATGGCTAATGCTAGGAACTGCCCAGTGGGGTGGAAGCCGATTTCAGAACCCAGGCGATCTACCCCGCCTCCAAGCCGCCGATGCGGTGAATCCTTTGAATTGAGTTGAGTCAGTGACGTTGCCCACGAGGGTGCCACGATGGAGAGACATCACGAGGCAATCGTGGGCGGCATTAGCTGTGCCGATCTCGGGGCAAGAGGGCGCGTGACGACGATGTGTTTGGTGAAGGGCGCGAGAAATGTTCTCTTCCTGACGGCTCGAGTCAGTTTGGTGATCAATGGAGTAGGAAAGAAAAAATAAATGTTCCTTCAAATGCAATAACGGAATCAGAAAATTTTATAAACCGGATGAAACACGAGACCACAGGGCACGATTAATGTATCGGCGGAGAGGACATTGCAGAATTTCCTTTGGTGGCTGAATAGCAACAAATTGGCTGTTTTTTTCCCCCACCGAACATGGGCAGAAATTACCCTTCTATGGATTTTAAACGCAACGTCAAAAAACAAGGCAGAAGCTGTCATATCACATGTCACGTCAGACTTAAATAACTGGCGTTATTGATTTGCATGGCCATCGACAAGCGTTAGGGGACAAGTGTGAAGCGATTTACCCACAAGCCCTGCGCGCGCCGCGTCCCCACCGACCCCCTCCCCTCCCCCTGATGAGAGCATCGTCGACGCGACCAACACAGAGCACGTGCCACGGGGGAGCATGCCGCACACCGTCGAGGGGACGCGAGCCGCACGCAACGGGACCGCGGAGGGTCATCCCGCACACGCAAATACAATCTTGTCCTGCTTTTAGAACGACGATGAGGCCAGGGCTTAATTTCGGCCAGGTTCGTACGGGCTCCTCGCAACCACAAATATATTCGCCACACACGACAACATCTCACCCAGTAGTAAGCCCGTGCGTGGTCCGCCAACTGTTGAGCATTTCTTCTTGCCAGGGCTTTCGGGCATCTTGCGGGCGCCGAGATAATGAGTCCCACATTCATCTCAAACAGGGGAGGGCGGATAGCAGGGGAGTGCCGCTTTAAAACGACCGTTCCGTTGGAGAACGTTGCCAGACACGCCGACTTGCGCACGCGCGATTCCCCTGGCAAGTTTCAGACAACGCAGACATTCCCAGGGGAAGCGTTCAGAATTCCCGGACACGCCCAGGGACAAACAAGCAATCATAAACTCGGACAACGTGCAATCAGGGTGGAGATATCAAGGTGAGAGTCCTTCACTTCAGCTCCTGAAGGTGCCCACTAAGTAGTTCGCGCCGAAATGTGGATAAACGAAAGGGCTCAAAACGTGCAGCCGAACCCAATAAGATCACGTTTGGGATTACGAGGGGCTGCAAAGATCCTACGCGTCAAATATCCAGTGTTACCTCTCGTCGGGGCTGCGACTACTGGTCACGTGCCACCTACTGCCAGGTCGTCTACCAGCGACCCGGAAAATATTCAGTGAGAAATTAAGCCCCGGATGACACAATATTTAATGAGACATCCAAGCCAATAATAAACATATGGGTTTTACTTATACAACTTTTGTTTCTGTAACACTGTTCAATTATACGGTGTTTCCCCCTCCCTTTAAAAACACGTGACGAGCTATGGTTTCAATAGCTATAATCTGGCCTCTCGCGCGGTTGCCGAAGAGGTTCAATATTTTCTCAGTCGACCCACGTCAAATGTGTCATATTGCTTCTGTGCAATGAATACACGTTACGCAGACCAGAATCTTAACGGCGCCGATTAACTAATTTAAACGTAACAAAATAACAAGGCATAGTACGGCAACAAGACAAACTGTGTCATTAATAAATGTGAACAAATGAAACTTTACACCGATGTGAAAGTGACAAGAGTGAATGCCATCCAAGCTGTGGACGGACATACGTGGTCCCCCAAGTTTCCACATTTCCTAACAGGGCAAACGATGCCCCCCATCTCAGCTAACACTCCGCCAAAACCCATGCAAGTTGTTTGCACGTAGAGACCACGCCAAATATTATGGCGAGTTTTGTTTCTCTCGCTTTCTCTCTCTCTCTCGCTTTTTATTTATGGCATTTTTCCAGCTTAACTTTCTTCAGGCAAAGACACTCAAAAAGCCTCTTCCCATGGGGCTGGGTATTTCCCGGCCAACGCTCACAGCGAGACAATGCTGTTCGGCCATCTCTCCCCCATCACAGGTCTTCTCTCGCTCGTCTCACTCTGTCTCTTCTCTCGCTCTCTCATTTGCCGATGGCGTTCAAGAGTCGGGGGGAGGGGGGGAGCTCACAATCGCTCAGCTCAAAGTGTAGATAAAAGCTGTTGCAATAAGTTGATTTGAAGTAGGTTTTACAAAAACAGAAATCATTTAACCCTCAAATATGAGCCTTACACGTGCTACTACACTACATTTCTACACATTCTGCTTTTTTTACGTGTGGAAAATAACCCTTTTATGATGGCCACCACTTAAAAGTTTAAAAAAAAATTCAGAGGTAGCCTAAAGTGTGCTTGCCTATAAATCAGTTATTGCCACAGCAATTACCAAGGCTGTGAGAGCAGTGAACGTCAAGCCTTTTAAAAACAAACCACAACACGCTCGCACATCCACCGAAGCACACACATCTTGGTCTTGCCTGTACGACCACAAAACATTCAAACCCGTTATCGCTTCAAGTTTTTGGGCCATGAGCGATAAAAAACATCCTTCACGAGGGGGTTAGAGCAAACCCCTTTGTTTGTTGGTTGAAGCAAAAGTTTACTCTGATCGTCCCATCAGATTCTGAAAACACGGAACACCGTTCCGCACGGTCTGAGAGTCATGACAGCGGAAGGCTGTCTGCGTGTTAATCAGGGAAAGGCTACGCAGCTATCAGGCTGGTCTGTCGAATGTGAAGCCGTCGACGATGCCGCACATTAATCCCCTGAGTTTTGAGAACCGCGGATCGGTGAGGCTCTAAGGCGGCCGTAACAGCGACGAGCCTCAGCTGCCCACCGCCACCGCCCCCCACCGCTGAACGTCTTGGCAAGCGGCCCGCCAGCGGCAGCAAGCAGCACCGCCAGGCGGGGCCTGCGGCTGGAATTCGTAACCCGGGCCAAGCAGCGGCGTCACGCGGACGTTCACGCCAGTCGGAGGAGGAGGAGGGGGAAAAAAACGACGACGACAACGACAATTAGGACAAGACCAGGAACGGCGAAACCTCTGGCTGGCTTGGTGGACGGACGGCTGTGAAACAATCCCCGCGAGGGGGACACTTGGCAATAGACTGTGGCGGGCGCACCGGCACCGCGCTCGGCCGTCGTGTCCGAGAGCGGGGGGCGGGCAGGCGGCCCTTGCGGAGGCGCCCCCCCGCATCTGCGACGGTCGCCACCCCCCCGCCAGGCCCCCACCACCCCCCTGCCCCCCCCCCCGCCCCCACGGGAGAGTTTGTGGGTGGCAGCCACGTCTACGACTCCAGGCGCGCTCTCTTAGTCGGCGGCGTCTCGTTCACTTCCTCCTCGTCGTCGTCCTCCTCCTCCTCTTCGTCGTCCTCGTCGTCGGGGTAATCCACCAGCCCCACAAGGCCGCGCTGCACAACGGAGACACGGCGATTGGCTTAAATGCGACGCAGTTTCGTTACGTTAATGGTTTTATCTGCTGCTGGGTTGATATGACAAAAGTCTATTCTTATGCACTCCACGTCAGGTACAGGAGAACGTCGCATATCCCACCGTCATATATCCACCCTGACCAATTAACTGCCTGAGTATTTGTGTAATATTTGTGTGTGGTGTATATTTATCATTTTCTACAGATGTTCACATATCTGACCTCGTCACACATTTACATACAACGCAGGCCCCAGCGAGTCGGATGCGCGACGTACTGCACACAAAACAATGCACACCCCTTCTACGTTAATCGATAGGCCATTGTGCAAATCTGATAAAGAACCCTGTTTAATCACAACTGTGCGAGCCTATGGGTCTCTAAGCCTGACATTGGCTCTCTATGCGAGTTTTGGGTATGTGCGAGTCTATGTATCTCTGTGCGAGCCTACGGGTCGCTGTGTAAGTCTGTGGGTCTGTATGTCAATCATCCGTGACCGGGCCGAGACCCGCTTTAAGCACAGGGTACTACAAGAAACGATGCGTTCGAACCCAAGATCTTGGCGGTACCAGCTCAGCATCCCTGACCTCCGAGCTCCAAGTGGCCACAGCTCACCGCACCTTGGCGCTGATGGAGATGGTGGCGACGCTGCTCGAGACGGCGCCGGGAGAGGCTGGGCTGAGCGGCGCCGTGGGTGACAGTGCCCCCCCTCCGACGGTGCCGCTGCCGGAGCCGCCCAGCGGGGACAGCGGCTTCTCGGAGCAGAGCGCCGTCGTGACCCCGCTGCTGCCCACACCACCAGCGCTGCCACCAGCGCCACTGGCACTAGGACACAAGCTCAGGCCCAGGCTTGGGCCCAGACCGGCCGAGGGGGCGGCGTTCACGGACAGCGACAGCTTTAGCACCGGCGACTCGGGCTTGGTGCCCAGAGCTGCCGGCGCGACGGAAGGTTTGGCGAGCAGATCCGTGTCCTCATTGTCCTTGGCTGCTCGCGGCAGAAAAGGTAAAGGTCACCCCATGTAGCCTTTAACAGACTGTACATGGCACGTCGGTTGTGGGTGTTCAATCACCATATTTCACCAAGCCGGTCAGTACATGTGTAGCGACATAAATGGTATCATTACAGTGTAGTGACAGTATCGAGGGAAGAGTGGTATTGTACACGGGGTGCCATTCTATGGCACCAGTGTGTACTGCATTTCAGGGGCTCACTAAAGGGCAGGGTCCAGGTGTCACGGAAGTCGGGTCAGGACATGACAGCCTGCGTGAACCCACGAGAGCACGTGACCGGACGAGGGGGCACGGGGACCCCCAGAAGGGGGTGAGGGGGCCACGTGGTATGGAGCGAGAGCCTCCACGAAGGATTTAGAAGGGGGCGTGGCCAGGGGCGGACCCCGGTCACACCGCAGCAGATATAAGCCCAGTCCCAAGAGGGAGCTGGGCTGTTCGACCCGGGAATGAAGCCGCCTTCTTCGATCCTTCGCGCACGAGGGCCAGGCAGCGTGTCTGCTGTCCTGGTCCAACCATATAGTGATCCCGTTCAAGTGGTTAGGTGGTTAGGAGCGTTGGCCACCACCCTATGTAGTTAACCCGTAATGTACATAGTTAACCCGTAATGTACAGTTAACCCGTGATGTACATAGTTTACCTCGGAGCGTTGCGCAGTTATCCGTTATGTTAGCCGGTTCGAGTTGTGTTAGTAAATAAACGTGTTGCCTCCAAGACTCGGTGTGCGCCTATTTAGAACCCACTACACATGTCTAGTGATGTTGCTGTCAGGGAACAGTTCAGACATCACTCGATCCTAATATTGATCGTGGTCATTGTGTAGTGCGCTAGCGACTGCACAATAATTCCCCCAGTCAATGTAGTGCTAGCAGGAAAATATTGGTACAATTCTAGTAAACGAACCCACTGATCGCCTTTGTGTAAGTCCAACCTTAAAAAGATGCTTGCTAACAGATCCTTCCCCAAGAATATGAACAGGATACGAGCTCGAGCCTTTAATCTTCATGTACAAAGCTCATGTGTACCACACAAGGACATCCGTGAAAAAAAATTGCTTAAGAGCTCATCAGATTCCTTCAGTAGGAATACATATTCTGATTGTGAACTTCTGTGGTTCATACTTAATTTGGGGCTTTCGTGACTGCAGGAATTACTCTTTGGTTATTTCGGTAAAGTCACGTATGAAGAGAAAATAATAAATTAAATACTAGCATACGACATTTCGATTGCAACACAAGCAATCGTCATCAGGTATAAATGAAATAGAAACACAAATCTGTTGTATTACATTACATTTCTAAGTATACTAGATTTGTGTTTCTATTTCATTTATACCTGATGATGATTGCTTGTGTTGCAATCGAAACGTCGTATGCTAGTATTTAATTTATTATTTTCTCTTTATACGTGACTTTACCGAAAGAACCAAAGAGTAACTTCTGTGGTGCAAATGCAGTTGGCGCACGGAGGTTTACCTTTTTTCCTCTCGATGAACTTCCCGAGGTGGTCGATGAAGTCCTCCTCGCTCTTGGTCTTCTCCGACGGAGGAACGACCGCTTCCTCGTCCTCCACCTCGTCTTCGTCGTCAAACCAGATCTCCTCTTCCTCCTCCAGGGTACGCATGTCTCTCCGGAACCGGTGGTTGCGCAGAAGCGGCGTTGTGCTGGGCAACACCGGAAACACACACTTTCCCTCTCTCCGACGGACGCAACTCATCGTGCTCGTCATTCTTGCTTGTCGGGCTGTGCTGGCTATGCACGTGGGCTCTAATCCAGCACTGTGGAGGAGGGTTGGTGGATCACACATTGCAAAATTTCCTGCCTGCGGGTGTCCAGGAGGCGCCGCACCCCGACTTGCCAGTAAAAGGAGGTACCGCAAAATGTGCTACACTTGCTCCCTCTGGATGGGAAAGAGTGCTGCCTCCAGGGGCACGTGGGTTTTCTCCGAACGCTCCAGTTTCATGCTACGTGTAAACCACTCATTAATTGGCCGACAACATCTTAATATGTAGAGGACCGCAGAGCTTGGGCATTTGTTGGTGCCACCTCACGACGACCTGGCTGCTGCACTTCCTGCTCGTCTGATTCCTCGCGCCTCTGGAGGTGTTCTCGCTCTTCAACATCGCCCCCTACTGCCAGTAGAGGGCGATGACAGCTGTGCATAATCCCAATTGAGTAATTTGCAGGGTAATTTTAGTAATTCGACACAAATGTGAACGCCACCACACGATGGCCTTACTCTTGCGAATGACACCGGGGTATCTTTGACCGCCACCCCCCCCCGCCCGTAATATGTTCACGGACAATACCGCCGCAGTAAGAGTTAGGGCGGACGCCAGATTCCAGCCGCGAAACTGTGCAACGACGAGCGACGAACACGCGACCGCTGGGCCAACCGCACCACTGCCCGCGGAGGTGTCGCGACGTTGGCGACGTTGGTCTCGCTCACCTGTCCGCCTTGGGCGTCTCCATTCGATCCCTCTCCTGTTCGTAGCGCATCTTGAGTCCCTTGAAGGTGTTCACGTAATCGATGTCCTCGAAGCCTTTGTAGAAGTTCTCCACTATGTGCATTATGAGAGGCTTCATGTCCTCCTGCCGGAATAAACGAAGACGGCAAACCACGCGCGTGCATGCGGATCCCGTGACGCTTCCGAAACGAGCATTCATCATCGTGTTTAATTAATTGCCGATATTACCTTAATAATAGTATTTACTTTAATTTGTATGGCGCATGTCAACCGTAGATCCAAATATGCCTTGCGTGAAAATCATAAAATAAAATTTTATCAGGGCAAATGATAAGAACTCGTGAGCTTTAGGCCAATTTAAAGGCAAGTTTTCAAGACAGATTTAAATAAGCCTGGATTGCCCGATTACCAAAGTCAAATTGTTCATCCGCACTCTAGGAGCTGCGCTCACATAAGCCCGTTCACCCCATGAACAGAGCCTCGACGTTGGAAGTCCTTAAAAGGCGGCGATCTGAAAAGCCATGGGACTACGTTGGGAGGCTAACCCATGGGCGAGTTACCAAAGCCTAAGCGCCAGGGCCGAGGGAAGGGTGGAGCGTTTCATCGACAGAATCGCGGGACTCACTGTGTCGAAGTCACCCACCGTCCTGATGAAGTCGAACAGCTCAATCACTGCCGAGTTAAGGAGGTTGTAGCGCGAGCCGTTGTTCAGAAAGGCCCGGACGACCGGGTCGAAGAGGTTGCCCTTGATGATGTAGCGATTGTACAGCTCGTCCTTCATGCCCACTATCCTCCTCATGAACCTCAGCGCGCCTGCATGTTATGGGCAGTGTTCAAGTACAAAGTCACACGTACAAGGTCACATTTATTTTGTTTAACCAGGTGAGAATTAAAAAATAAATCAGGGTGAATGTCAAGTACAAATAGAAGGACATGTCATTTAAATATGCAATGTTATTGTAATTTGTAACTGATATCTAAATGACACACGTCAAAGCGAAAGGTAATTTGTATTTGAATTATATTACTCCAGTATTTAGTCTTTTGGATGTATTTTGTCCATCTCTGCCTGTACACGGCACGACAGCAACACAAGGTCATCTTAAGGGGGTTGCGTGAATTCACCGAAGGGATCAACATTGCCAGAACGTTCTGGAAAATGAACACGCACAGTCCGTCTGGCAGATATTAAGTGATTTGGTGATGCGCCTTTGTTAGTGGTGCACAAGCACAAACATTAACTACAAAACTCACATTCACCAATGACACTGTGGCCTTACAAGGAAAGGTTTATATTAGGCGACGTTTCGGACATTCGACCTTCTTCATAGCACATAAACAGAGATGCCGGAGGGAGCCCGACTTCAATACACATGGGCTACGACGAAAGGGCCACTGCACAAAATGTCGACAAGATACTCTTCCTCTTAAGGTCACAGCGTTATTGACCGATGTATTGAGCTTTTTGACAGATTCCTCAAGTCAGCAAGTCGGGAGACTCAGTGGGGCCCCTCCACTTGGTTGTATATGCAAACGTGTGGCACGGGTAACGCAGAGATGTCGACGCACACATTTAACCTGTCCTCGCACACCCACACGGCCAAGTGTCCTAACGCACGCACACACACCAATTGTGCCGATTCACCAGGAAACAGTAGCGGGTTTTTAGTCTTTTTTTTTTTAAATAGTTTTAGTTTTTTTCTAAGTATCTTGTTGTCGTTCGTACCAAAAAAGGAAAAGTAGGTATTTCGTAACGATTGGGTTCGGGGATTTTGTAGTTTTCGTGACGTGTGAAGCGTCCTCAGACAAACAGACGGGACAGACATCCTTCTCAAGAGAAAACAAATCCTAGCCCGGTGGCCACTTTTAACAAAAAAAAACCATCGAAATGAAACCACTAAATAAAAACTGCAACAGAGCACGACGCAAATAAACGTGCAATGAGAGCCGCGCTTGTTGCGATTATTTGAACTGCATTCCAACGCTTTCAATTTCAAATTCCTTCGTATCGAATGGCGGCCAAACGATTACGCAACAGACGGCTGCACGCCGCCGCAAGGGCCAAAGCATCGACACAGTTGATTTATTTCACCATTTGTATCCAGTGTGGGTGAACCGATCGTTATACTAGTAGGAACCTCCTGGTTACACCAGCCCACAGGGGATTATTGTGTCCATCCGTCTGTCGTGCAGGGAGGGGCTGGGTGGGGAGGAAGGGGCTGGGTGGGGAGGGGAGGGTGGGAAGGGGCTGTGTGGGGAAGAAGGGGCTGGGTGGGGAGGGGCTGGGTGGGGAGGGTGGGGCTGGGTGGGAAGGGGAGGGTGGGGAGGGGCTGGGTGGGGAGGGAGGGGCTGGGTGAGGAGGGGAGGGGCTGGGTGGGGAGGGTGGGTGGGAGGTGGGGTCGGTGGGACTGGGTGGGGAGGGGCTGGTCACCCCGTGGTGCCCTTATAAAACTCAACGTTTAACCTACTCACGCCGGCTTGTGCCCGCCCTCACAGTCTGGAATATTTGCGGAATACACCACGCCGCCGTTGACCCTGGCCATTGATCGAGCAAACCAACGTTCCTACCAGCTCCCTCCGCAGGAATGTGTTTGTTTTTTTGTTACTGCCGGGCACACGTACAGAGAGCAAGGAAGGAGTGCCTCGAGTTCATGAGCACCAGCACCCTGCGCAACAGGTCCTTGTTCATGATGTAGTTCTTGATGTGGTACGTGTGGTGCTCCACGCAGAACGTGAGCAGCTCCAGCGTGAGCGACAGCAGCTGCGCCGTCTGGAAGTCGTCTGCAGGGAGGAATTTCTCACTTACTGCGGAGCAAGGGGACAGCCGAGGCAGGCTCAACAACGTGTTTTAGAGAAACTTGTTTTCCTCCCCCCCCACAATTGCATCCGAAATGTGTCTTCAGTACCCACATTTTACCCCACCACACTCGGCAACCTGCCGATCGACTAACGGCTGCGTACCCGATTGTGTTAGCGGTGTCGTGTCGATTCAAAAATGAACTATTTATTTTCGTTTGTGCGCTCCATCTCATTGATTTGGACACTTTTTGAACTTGAAGGTCACATTTGTACTTAAACGTCCATAAATCCCAAAGCACTTCATCACGCACAATTAACTTCACATGTTGCCAGCGTAGGAGTCGAATCTCTCGAAGAACAGTGCAACCCTTTGTGCTATAAAATGGCCCCACAGAAGTGGATATCGCAGGAGTACCACCACCGAGTTCCCTTCAAGTGATCTTTGGTCCACACACTTATTGGGGCAGCACTTTCCCCCACACCCTGCCTGCCACACAGTCATGGTCGTCACGTGACCGTCAAATTGACATTCAGTTACCGGTGACTGTCAACGCGCTACAACCGAGAGCCTGGTCTAACCACGGTCGGTTGAGTTCATGATTTTAACCCAGGAACTCAGTGGTGAACTCAGTGACCACCAAACCATCCGGGTCACTGACAAGTATTTACATATGTATTTAATCATTAACAACCTGTTGGTATTACATGATAAACTGAGGACAGAAGTAAAAAAAATGCTTGTATAAATGACAAGAGCACACTCGATAGGTGTGTAGAATAAAACATATTTAAATTCATTCTTACCCCGATATCACATTAATTCTGCTTGAAATGCGGTGTATGATTTATGTACATTTTCTACGAATATTGTTGATGGAACGTGTCCCAATGAATTAAGACAGATGGAACATATGAAAATAAAGAGTTAATTTCCAAGTGGAGTTACGATTCGTCAAATCATTGTGCGGGGAACATTGCCACAAGTCTAATCGTCGCAATGCACGGTTGTATTGTGACACCAGTCACCATCCTTATTTGCTGATAACATCGCCATCGTGTCCTCATTGATCCCTCCACCTACGTTGTAGACTGTCTACCCGCTTCACGTCATCACACGACAGCTCACACATCACTCACCCACTCGCCCACCCAACCACACTCACCACTGGTCACAAGTCCTCTCTCTGTCTGCTTCTTCCCCCGCACTGCTCCACTTTAAAATTGCCTCTCTCCTGTCATCGTCTCTCTTTTCCCAAGCTCTTATGCCCTTGCTCAACTCAAGACACGTGTTACACTCTTACCATTACAACTTCTACGGTGCCGTTCATCGCTCGCCGTTCTAACGTTGTAGGCCTGTGGGCTTGTGACAAGCAACTGTTTAAAAAAATTACTCAACGGGAAATTAACTTCATCATTAGACCTCCTTTGCCAGTAGCATGGGAAATGAACGATAAAAAAATTTAAATGAGCTACAGCACAACTTTTTAAAGCACCTTCAGATGCGGTTGCATTTAGATGCTACGTGAATACAAGTTGTATTGTGTTGTCTTTGCCGAGGGGTGTCCAGCGCTCCTGACCTTTCCCCGGCTTGTCCTCGGCAGTGTTTGCCAGGAGGGGCGCGGTGAGCACGTGCATGCAGTGTTTGTAGAAGAAGCTCAGAAACTCCGTTTTCTCGGTTTTCTGGAGAAACAAAAATAATTCCCTCCGTCAAACCTTGGTCCTCGCAGAAGCCACCACCAAACGCTATCAAATACAAGTGCCCCCCCAACATAGACAGTTAATGCCTGGTCTTGTTGGCAAACGCCTATTAAGGCTGGCACGACACAAGAGGGGGTTGGGTGTGGTCAGCACCATGCCCGACCATCTTTGTATCCCCAGTAGTTATGTTCACACGCCACATCCAGATAATCATTTATGGTTGGTTGTTGCACCTTCTGATACACTGTAAACCCAGCGACCCACCATCAAGAGCTGCCATTCATCACTAACTAGTTGTGATGTCACCACAACACCTGTGCCAGGCTAGGTGCACTTTTCAAGCCACATGAAGTGTAGAAGGCTCTCTGGCAGGAGGTCACGGAACTGACCCCAGTGTTTGGACTGAAAACACTGGCAAATGCACCACCTATGCTCCCCACTGTGCCAACTTGCTGCGTTTTGGCAACCGCCACCACAATCACCAGGACCACATCCATCACTATCGCCACCACCAGCACCGCCGACACCATGACCACAATTACCATCATCACCCCCCCGCCCACCACCATCAACGCCACCAAGAGCCAATCACAAAACCTAAGCCAAAGTCGAGGGCAACGGCGTGCGGTCTCACACGTCGCGTGTCCCCTTCGACACGGGTCGCACCCTCCCTGTTCACGCCAGCATCGGTTAGAACACGCACGAGAGGACGCCCTCCACACGCGAACCGCTGCGGCAACGGAGCATTTCGAGGGGTGGTGACGGCACGGGCGACGCACGTTTGCTGTGGCGAGCATGTTCTCGGGGTCGATGAGCGTCCTGAGCAGCGCCACGAGCTGCACCGCTCCGCCCAGCTCTGGGTCTGTGTCGCAGATCATCTGTTCAATGATCAGGTTTATGAGCAGGATGTCCTGAAAAAAAAACCAAACATAATGAATATATGTTGGTCCAGCGGTCTGTAACCAAAATAACAAGAGCCATTTTTTGTTTTCAAATTGGGTAAAGACTCAATATTTCAAGAGCCGCAATGCACGTGAATGACATCACGAAGCAGTCCTTGAAAAGCCCCCTGTGTTAGTCTATTTAGTATTCGTGCCATTCTTATAGTGCGTGGCTATCACCACGAAAGAAAACGCTATGTTTCACAGTCAGTGGCTAATGCGCTATCACACTCGGCCATGCCACAATCGCACACGCAAGAGGAAATGTTGCCAATAGGCGCAGTGTATTTTAACACATTAAGTACTTGGTCAACTCCACAGAAAGGGCATTAAAGCAAGGGATACATAAGGTGGTATTCACAAATTGTGATCGTTTCACATATTGGTAGGAACAAATATTAATTTACATGTTCTCTTACATCAGCAGTTGAAAAAACTCGCACAGCTACGACAGGGTAACAGGAAACCTTTCATGGTGTAAATACAGGTCCACACCTGAGAAATCAAGTCACAAGCAATTGAATTGCTCATATGTGGATGCCTCTGCAACCAGTTGTGAGCAGTTCTACAACCGGTTGCTCAGAATCGACCTGCTCAGTGATTTGGTTGTACAAACGGATCGCTCAGGCACGGACAACGCTTCACAAGTTGACCGAGCACCACAGCGGACCCAGAAACGTAACCAGCCGACCGAAATACCGACCACGACCAACATCAGTGGCGAGCGACACCTAAACCGGTCTTGGGCACCCACACACGCCACCGTTCCTTCACCAACCCACAGTGACCAGCGCGTGGTGAATTACGGTCAAAACAACCCCGATGACCGACACGGCGCGGGGGAGGCAGGGCCTTCATGCGATAGCAGACTGACAATGGGCTGCGAGCAACGGACAATGATGGGCACAGTGGCCCCCCCAGAGCACGATTCCGGGGGAAGCGTTGGGGAGGCTCACATCGTCGTTCTGTAGCGCCTCCTGGACGACGAACTCGCGCACCATCGACGGGCTGTACTCCACGATGTACGAGAAGATGTCCGTGGCGGCGTTGCGCACCTGGGCGTCGTCCATTCCCTACGGGAAGCGAGCAAGCGCGTGTACGGGGGAGGGTGGGGGGGAAACACATTTAGCGAACGAGTGCACATCGTACGTACCCGAGAGAGAACAAGCTGCGAAAGAAGTTCAGCATACATACAAAGAGAGAGCTACCGCCGAGATTGCAATTAGAAGCAGGAGAATTAATTACAACAATTATCATGCAAAATAAAATGTGTTGTCGTTCATTCTCACGCGAACATGTACAGCTCTGTGGCTAATCAACTGCTGGATGAGTGTCTCCACATGCCAAGCAGGTCACGGGGGTTATTTGACCATACAACACAAGTCAGTATGGATTGGTGAAGGCCTGGTAGCATATTGGTACAAAAAAACAATTAATTTTGCTGCTTTAGTGCCCTCTGCTGTCTAACAAGCAACTCTGCAAATCTATAGTCAATAACAGCCATAAAATATGGTGGTCACCCATCAAATCTGATCGGGCACAATCAATTTAGGTGATTTTGGCCATAGTTGGGATTCTCATTCATTTCAAAACTTAACACATTATTTGGCAAGATTGAATTGGCAGCGATGCAAAAGCACAAAATAATCTACTGGACATCTGTGAAAAGAGCTTAATAGCTCATCAGATTCCTCCAGGATAAATAAATATTCCGATTCTGAACAAATATCGCAACACATTCGTACATAACACTGTATACAAATATATTAAGGGGGGAAAACATTTCTAATAGGCGACGTTTTGGACAACGGTCCTTATTCATAGCACATGGTCGCTCGGGTGATTGTGCAGGGATGGTAATGAAAGCGTGAGGTGTGGAAAATGTTAAAGTGCTTACCAACACCACCTCCAGGGCTGGCAGGATGCCCAGACAGGACAGGGCCTTAAAGAAGTTGTCCCTATCCTGGGGTTGAAGCGTTTGCGAGAACGCGCAAAACTCTTTTAAAAAGTTTACCTGCAATAACAAACAATGCCCGTTTTCGTCAATTAATACAACTGCAAAGGGACTCCAAGTCAACAGTGAGACTAGCGTTCCGTCCATGTACGGTACGAGAAAATTTACTTTAAAATACATGCACAGTACATTATTCTTTTCCATTGTATTTTTTTCTCTCTCTCGCCAATAATTTAACTTCATTATTTTCACAAGGTCAAATATGTAAGCCCGGAAATTGGGGGCATTGATAAAAGGTGTTAGAAGAGTAACATAAATGCTTGTTTGTTCATGGTAATCACAAATATATTATATAATTTCCCCCCACGCGCACCAAACAACATATCCTTATACAGTTATTGCAATGTACATTCCATGTAATTTATGCATGGTTACTTATCGTGAAGGAAATAAAAGAGTACAAGGCCAGATAACCCTACCAGCTCTCTCCTCTTCTCATCATCAGTGGCCTCGTCTGTCAGCTGTGCAAACAGCTCTGTAAGGTACTTTTCATCTTCCTGGCAAAAAACCATTGGGCATGAAATAAAAGTTCTATTGCGGTTTTGTATTTAAAATGTTAGGCGCAAAACACAATGGAGAACAATCACGAAACAATAACAAGCATAGATCTCTCTATTGCGTCGCGTCACAAGAAACGCATCAGTGCGATAACGGCATAGACGTGGAAACACAAACCTGGAGAAGCTTTACAATGTCCACTTTGTTGAAGAAAATGTACGAACTGAGACAGGACACGAGGTTCTCCTCGAAGAGTGACGGCGTCGGCAGGATGACGTCCTGGATGTACTGCGCCCGGTACGTCTGGTGGATCTTTTGCTTCAGCTCGGGGTCACAGATGGGGATGACCTCCTTGAACCTGGCGGTCGTGTTCAGAAAGTCCCGGTGCCTCTTGGGCTCCGGGAGCGAGGGGTCGTACTCCAAGCAGCCAACAACGTCCATCACGCAGCTGTCCGACAGCATCACCTCAAAGATGGCCGTGCTGTTGAGCAAAAATATGCCCTTGAAGATCTGGAATAGGTGGTGGAGGCCGTCGGTATTCTCCAGATCCTCACACATGTGGAAGAGCTCCAGGAGCTTCTTGATGTAGCCCTCCGTCTCGAGCACGAGCATGAGCTTCTCGCGTCGCACGGGCATGGACAGCGACGTGGACACGAGCTCGGCGATGTCGACGAGCCGGCCCAGCTCGCACGGCGGCAGCTCCACCGCGGGCGACGCCTCGGGCATGTCGTCGTAGCGCTCCTCCTCCGACTCGTCCAGGAGGTCCTGGGTGATGTCCACCGAGGGGTCCTTCCCCTGCACCTGCGTCATCGCCATGGCGGCAAACACGTCCCTTCGTTAACGCCAACGCCGCTGCACAGAGACGACTGCCAACTCGCTGTCCTCATCATTCACTACTGCCGTGGTTTCAGTTCCCATGAGGTTCACTCCTTGATTCTGCCAGGCAGGAATTAGTCTACCAGGACTGTTTTGTCCCATCCATACGCGTTTAACCGCCATGCTCTTTCTGCTTCTTCTCTTGCACTACTCCACTTTAGAATTCCCTCTCCCGTCATCGGATCTTTTCCCAAGTTATTTTAACAACCTTGCTCAATTCTATACATGTGTTAACGCTTATCTATTAGAACTTCCATAGTGCTGTTTTTTGTTGAGTACTTAACATTTTGGGCCTTTGTGTACTCGTCAACCATTAGAAACCGAATGATTATGTCTGACATTCCTATTATATATGTTACAAAGGATGCTTTTAAAGTTTAAAAATATACGGTCACCATTTATTTCAACCTACCTCCAACACGCTTTCCAAATACAAAACCATCCTCGACTCTGGCCTTGAATAGCTAATCACTTCAAATATTATATTACTAGCTTGTTTACCCATCCTAGGATGGAAGCTGTAATATTTACAAAAAAATTGAGCAGAGTATAATCTTGTGTAAATTTAATGGCAGTGAATCTTGCACAAAAGTATGTCATTAAACACTTCACTTCATGTCACTGTAGCACTGTATATAATTGACCTTCACTTTGTTCAGATTCACTGCTCTGATACTTTATTCTCTTCTGCTTTCGGTCTCTGGGGTTGAAATAAATTGGAATTGAAATAAATTGGAATTCGATACAATATCTGGAAAATCACCGAGAAATGTCTATTTTACCATAATGTAGAAGCATAAATTAGACTTACCTTGTCTCAAGTGCTGAATAAATAAATAAAGATACCAAATCCACTTTGTTGCCGTGTAGAATTATTTGTTCGATTCACTTTCAATAAAGAAACATCAAACTTAAAGCGAATTTGCGAGAAAAAAAATATGTCCGCTCGACCTTCTGCACGAGTGTAAAATCCACCCACTCATGAATATTAATGACAGGGGAGGGGGTGTGGCATGTGGAGTGACGTCACGCGCGTTACACACAAACATTCTTGGCTCATTAAAGTAGTAATGTTGTAATAACTTTGGTTTATTCATTAAATGACTGAGTATTTGTTGAACGTATGTTTTAGGATTTCAATGTTTCATTGAAAAAAACCTTTACTATGATTTTTTCATGAAATTATATTTAAATTATGCAATGGGCCTCATGTCATGAGATAAATAATGTCCCATTCAGGACTTTGACAGCTAGAAGTGCATTCCCCTGTGTCCGATAAAGCCACTGAAAGAAGGCGTCAGATAACTACTTCTGTAGTTACTTCAAATAGAACCGCTATATTTACACTGGGGGCACACCTTTAAGTGCATCACAAGTCTGTCATACAAATAAGTTTAAGTTTCCCAGCTGGAACAAGCCAAATGTGCCAGTTTAAATGAATACATGTTGGTCACAACAATTACACTTAATTGGTTTATTTGTTTCAAAGTAAAAAGGACTGATGGATCAACGACAAAAGGATGATGAAGATTAAGACTAACAGCTAGTGTTGTTCATATTATAGATGATTAAAATCACACCTGGCAGATTTTCTCCCATATTTCATCACAGCCAACTTTCTCCTGGAAGCTGAGAGCCAAGTCGTAGTTTTCTGCTTCAGACCACACGATGAGTGTGTCCTAGTAGGGTAAACAAAAAGACCATCAAACCATACATTTCACAAAACACGGTAAGCTTAACGTATTCGATGTACACACATTTCACAAAACTTCAGAAAGCATGTTTAACAGCTCCACGTCAATTTATTTATATTTATTTGACGTTACAATCCAACAACAACAAAAATGTTTGTTTTCGTAGAATAAGGTTGCTTACATTTTAATTATTAATACAGGGCTGGAATCCGTAGCACATTGGTTGGAAAACTTAACTATAAACCTTGTGATCTAAGTTTGAACCTCAACCATGGTTAACTTCTGTGGCGAGTGATATTTTCCTGGGCAGCCCTCAACCATACTGCACTAACCAGCATTGCCAGGAATGACCAAATAATCCCCATGACTCACACTGCGTGAGGAGGGCTTTATCTAACTGGGGATTGCCAATAGGCTGTACGTTATTATTAATCAAGCATGTAGACATGACTCCAGGGTGGACAATATTGCAACATCTTTCTAAGGTTGTGATCTGCATACCTGCTGCTTTTGATAAGCCGTGTTTGGCTTAATTTTCGATTCCAGTAGCACAGACCCTGCAACACAAAATTAACACTGTTAGGCACCACAAGCCATCTTAAATCCTCAAGTGGACCAGTTACAATCATTGTGCTAGCCCAGGGGTCGGCAACCAAAATAACAAGAAGAGCCATTTCTTTCCAATTCGGTACAAAATTCAGTATTTCAAGAGCCGCAATGCATCTGAGTACATACTGTACATACGTACATATCGTCAAGAAGCAGCCCGTAAAGAGCCGCATGCGGCTCCGGAGCCGTAGGTTGCCGACCCCTGTGCTAGCCTCTTGACATGCAAATCGCAAGGGTTCAATCATTTACACGAAGTATTCTGATATCAAAGTTTGCACGTCCCAAAACTTTCAGCAGGCTTAAGGGATACATATCTACCAGATTACCTTTAAAGTTACTCACAAAGCACATGGCTTTATAGATCTCTACCTTAACTAGAAGCCTATCTTAGCACCAACAAGTAGTATGTATATTAGCGATGCGGGACATCTGTTTAACAGGTCACTCTACTGATGGGACTCGGATAATCAACACTGGTGCGGAGAGTTTCCCTGTTTCAACAAAAGCTGCTGAAAAACACTGGTCCAGAAGGCCCAAAGGTTGACGAACCCAAACGTTGTATTTATTATATTTTGACGCCGACACGGATCTTTATCTGCTGCTTATTTATCACTGTACAGTTACAGCAGTTACTCTTTGGTTCTTTCGGTAAAGTCACGTATAAAGAGAAAATAATAAATTAGTTACAGCAGTTGTGGTAAGCCACGTGGTGGTGGTGGTAGACAGTACGTACCCGTACTGTCTGTTATTTTATCTGCAAACGAACTCGTGTTGTTTACTCCGTCGCTCGCACGCTGGGCTCACGCGTACACCGCCAAGCGGTTCTTCAAAACAAAGCTCCCTTCCGTTTAACCCCAGGTGAGGAGAGTCCGCCGAGATTCGTCATCTTTCGCAACTTGCCGAAGGGCTTTTGAGGCAACTGTTCCAACTTAACGCTCGCGATAGATATATGCTCAGCTTCCGGGGTGCCAAATACGTTCTACATCTCACACCGATTAAACACCCAGACTGTTTACTTCTGGTGTGCGTGGTGATGTCATGCTCGTGAGGGTCTCGACACAAGCAGTAGGATTGTTGTGTGTGTGTGTGTTTTATATGTGCTGTAATTCACCATCACACCGTGCGCACCAGATGCCACTACAAACGTCACGGCCATCAACACCACGCACGACACTCCGAGCTTTCAAAATAAACAAATAAGCGCCCCTACAATCTACACATCGTTTCAACCATCGCTACGACAACCGTTATTATAATTTTATCGCGCAGTTAAATATAAACGTAAGAGGAGAGCAAACAGACTATGAGGAGGAAAGGGGGAAAGAGGAAAGGGAGAGTTTCAAGGCCTGCCCAGCCAGCCGGCCCTCCTCGCTCAAAACCCCGCAGAGCATTTAGGCCAACACGAGGCTTCGGCCTACTTCTTTCCCCCCCCCCCCCCTCGTCTCGGGCTTACTCCTCAATCGAGCTCACCGTCCGACTCGGCGCGCACGAGCAACGACATGCCCTTGAGCTTCTCGACGTAGGACGACGAGACGTGGCCAGTGCCCCGGTCGTCCCACTGGCGGTCCTCGTTGAGCGCGTACAACTTCACCCTCCGTCTCGTATCGCTCATTGTTGCGGACGGGGGCCCGGGCCCTGCGCAGGGGTTTCCCGGGCTCCGGCGGCAGGGGCTGGAGGTGATCCGATTACATTTCACAGTCCGGATGGGCCCGTGAGTGGCGGCGGGGCTTTAGATTTTCTATACTGGATGCGGCGTAACGGAGCGTCGGCGACGTGTTGTATTTGCCAGTCTTGATGCGCAACGGAGCGTCGGCGATGTGTTGTATTTTCCAGTCTTGATGCGCAACGGAGCGTCGGCAATGTTGTTGCATTTCCCAGTCTTGATGCGCAACGGATGGTCGGAGCCGTGTTGTATTTCCCAGTCTTGATGCGCAACAGAGGGTCGGCGACATGTTGCTTTTTCCAATCTTGATGCGCAACGGAGCGTCGGCGACGTGTTGCATTTCCCAGTCTTGATGCGCAACGGAGGATCGGAGCCGTGTTGTATTTCCCAGTCTCGATGCGCAACGGAGCGCCGTGTTGTATTTCCCAGTCTTGATGCGCAACGGAGCGTCGGCGATGTTGTTGCATTTCCCAGTCTTGATGCACAACGGAGAGTCGGAGCCGTGTTGCATTTCTCAGTTTGGATGCACAACGCGGCTCATTAAAATTTACTAGTGTGGATACGCATACGAGCAGGAGAGTTGTTATATTTCCCAATCAGGATGCGGATAAGGACCCCCTCCCCCCCCAAAAAAATATATTTATGTGCTTTGAAGGATCATTGCCCGAAACGTCGATTGTCACACACATTTCCTTTTAAAGCCACAGTGTTGACGAAAATTTAGTTTTCAGGTCCATGCTGGCGTACATCCGTTTCAATACGGGCACAAAATTACCTATTTTCAATGAGAAAACGTGTGCATGTGTGTCTTTCGTTCACATAAAGTCCTGGTCACAAAAGCAAAGTTTGTGGGGAATAATAGCAATTTTCTATACTTTTTAGGCATTAGCAATTAGGAAATAACCCAGGAACAAAAACCGTGTAACATAGTGCAATTTGCCCAGCGCCTCGCTAGGTGTCGCAAGATAGACCTTCTCCAGTCACAAGTGATCCTGATGGCGGTACCCCGGGTTAATCAAATAATACAAAATGGGCCGAGGCAATTAAATGTTATTTCTGGGACACTATTTTTTCCAGGGGTGTACTTCACTCCGTGACTGGGGCACAAATCAATCCAAAATCGGTGCCACACTCCGCGATGTCGAAATGCAGCGAGGATTGCGCTGAAACCCTGAACGCTCGCACGTGGCACCGTGGTGGTGCAGCGTGGTGCACAGCTCGTCGAGATGAGTCGATAGCCACATCGCCGACCATCAACAGACTAAAAATAATATTAAAAAACACTTTTTCAAAAACACGCTTTTATAAAATGTACTAGCAATGGAAGAACTCCACGACTCCAGGAAGTGGCCCCGAAGCTTGCCATAACGTAAGGGACCGTGGGCAATTACAGTCAACGTCAGTCGTCCGTGGACAATTAGACCCAAGCCGAAACATAACATTTCAAAAATAATGTTTAAAATATATATATTTTTTATGATAGAATATAGTATTGTCATCAGTATGATATAAGTATACCAAGTTTGCAGTCGATACCACATTGGGAAGTGGGTAAAAATTTAGTTACAAGATTTGATACAACAGAATTAAATGAAAGTGTGTAATGACTGCATCACGGACATTATGCGAGAGCCGGGGGTACTATAGGTACCCCGAGGTACCGCCATACAAGGTTCAAATGTCTCCCAGACAACTTAACCGCAAGTGCCACTTTGAAGCGGAGCAACGCGTTTCTTTAGAACCGATTTTCGTTCGCGACCCTTGACCCCGCGCGCCTCCGATAAGCACGATTGGTTGGTTACGTACGGTGCGAAATAAGTCCCAACGTGCACCCATGTGTGTTCAATTGATGCAGTGTCCTCACTAAATTCCAAGGACAGTCCCCAGAATCTGCAATCCCATCCTCGGACCCAGATGCGTGTTGCTAGTCACTTCGACAAAATCTCGTCACTTCGTGAAAATCTCGTCACTTCAAGAAAATCTTGTCAATTCTAGAACATCTCGTCACGATATAAAGCCAACAAAATCGCCATAATCTGACGACAAAGTCACTGGCTGGGGAAACACTGGTCCTCGGCGTGATCGCTACACAATGCCCTGAAAACATCATAAAAACATCACAGATGGCATGTTCTGTGCACGTGACAAACCTTGATGGTGGAGAGTTTAACGACACATTTATATTTACGTGATCTAACCCAAAAAAACCTGTATTATACATCACCGATGTGTTGTTTAAACAAATACAATTAAGATAGCCT
Organism: Lampetra planeri; assembly: GCF_965212315.1. Taxonomy (NCBI): domain Eukaryota; kingdom Metazoa; phylum Chordata; class Hyperoartia; order Petromyzontiformes; family Petromyzontidae; genus Lampetra; species Lampetra planeri. The sequence goes on from NC_136136.1 coordinate 6,478,046, forward strand.
TGCAAGCATTTACTGATTACGGAATCGTTTTTGCTGTTGCTTTCCAGTACAGCATTGTGTGATGCACATAATAAGCAGGCTTGAGCATTGGTTAGCATTTGAACGGGTAACCACCACCACTAGGGCTTGCCAGGTGCTGTAGGTCTTCGAGGTGTGGCCAGGACATGCTGGTTTCGGGCGCCGTGGTGGCTAGATGTTAACGACCTCGCCTGGTATACAGGAGGTTGTGGGTTCAACCTCGACCGCCTGTATATTTGAAGTTTTCATATTCTCTGGTCACGCGGATTTTTCTCCAGCTCCCCCGGTTTTTTCCTCCGCATTGAGAAACACGCGTTTGGAGTGGTTGGCTGCTGCAATAAATTTTCACGAGACGCTTCGTTGAGCTGTTTGTGGCCAGGCCGCTTCTGAAAAATAGCTAATAGCTCAGTGGGCCTTACCTGCTAAAATAAAAATACAGTAGTTTAGTAATGCTTAGTTTTTAGTTTAGTATGAAGGCACCAGACTGATTGTTGCATAAAAAGACCATAAGAGATTAAGAGGGCTGAGGTCTTCCTTCAGCAGTGGATAGATCATGGCTGATGATTATATTAGCACAGAACCGCAAAGCATGCAATAGCCACCATTCGCCAACAAGTGGTGGTAACACCACCACGGTACTTGTGCCAGGCTAGGTTCCCTTTGAGGCCACGTTAAGCGTCAGAGGCTTGCTGACAGGAGGTTACGGGACAGACACACGTTGATAAGGGTGAACTGCATGAGATGAGCGACAGTAAAACACACACGCAATGTCACAAACAACACAGGCATCTGTCTGTGTAGGCAGAATTTATTTAAAATGTGCCCATAATAGAACATACAGTTGCTCTCAATGGCTCTTGTGTGTTTATGGCATTCACAGACTTTACTCCGATTTTCCACCTCACACCATTATCCCGTGTGGTTACGATGTCGTGTCGAGAAAAACTATACTATTTTTAAAACTCTAGCAGAACTTCTCACATGCAAGGCCACAACCAAGGCATCTGGATATAAAGGCACACAAGCGCTCATTGCCGGAGATTGACATTTCGAATAGTGCATCTTTTAAACGAACACTTATACAAGACAAACGCATTTCTGTTGGGATGGCACAGGCGCGAAGGGGCAATTACCGTACACAAGAGGCAGACGACACGGATCAATACTGCTCCGGTTTCGAAGCGGCACGTTGGCACGCAACGGCTTTATCGGCGCACGGCATCTGAAACAAAGCACGTATTTGTCGACGCCACACACAATCGTTTAAACTCTCTCTCTCTCCTCGCTCCAGTCGTCCGCATAAAGCGAAGACGGCATTAGCGGACGTGGCAGCAGCAGCAGCTGGGATAAACGGGGAGGCACCAGGAGTGGTGGGTTATGATAGAAGCTAAAGGCGCAGGCCATGCGATGGCTCGCTCGTGCCACTGTCGGCGGGAGGGCCTCCACGAGAGAGAGCGCGAGGCTCTAGCGGGTCATTTGTCCGACTCTTCTTCGCTGCCCAGACGTGCGAGACCACGTGGGAGTACCCACACTCTACCCCACCACGCGTGATCCGACTAACTGTAGTGTATCCATTTATACTGCTGGGTGGACAGGGGCGGTGGGTTGAGGGGAATTAAGAAACCTGAGGCCAACTGCCACGTCGGAAGATCGTATCCAACCAGCGACCACTGGGTTGGAAGTCCAGTGTGGTGACCAATACACCACCGTGGCAGCATCAGATATCGCGAGTTTGATCTCCCGGTAACCTCCGATTTAGCATTTCTCCATCCCCATAATGTGTCCACGACACTCAGCCTACCTCAGAAATCGGCAAAACGACAATTGGCACGAAACCCAAATACAAATACGGGTCGTAGTGTTGGCTACGAAAACATACATTTTAAGTTAACAAAAATCCGCTACAGCAAATGAGAACAAATGCTGTTTAGCACATTGGGACAGCAGGCTATATGGCCGATTGAATAAAACATATCATAAGTGCAACGTTACATTAGTTGATGTTGATTCATAATGGAAACTAAGAGCATCACTTAAGTTGCCTTGTGCAGGCTCTGTGGCTGGTAGCATTACAAGTATATTTAATGCTTTACGCCACATTGATTCGTCATGGAAAACTTGTGCTTCCAAACCTGAGGTGGAGGGTGACCCCCCCCACCTCCCCCGACTCTAGATTTACCACCGAGCACAAACGTGTCCAACGTCAACAACAAGGCCAAAGGTGGCGGGCTAATTGCTGGCAATTCGTCACCGATGCTTAACATTGCATAACGTGGTCGGGACCCCGTTTTAAAATGGCACCAAAGTTTTAGGCTTTGCAAAATAAAACGTGGCAATAAAATGTGGTCACGGCACTTTGGAGAGGGGGAGGGGTGGGCGGAGGTGAACGTAAAATTCCCAAAGTGAAAATTACAGTAATACCCCGATTTACGTCTCCCCCTTTTAGATCGTTTTACCAATAGGCCGTGACTTTATTATTAACACCGCTGGCAGACTTGTGTTGCGTCGACCCCACACACTTACGTCGTTGATAGCATCGTCCGTCCTTGCTCGTTATCAGTCGCCTCTCAGCCTACACCTCCACCACCGTACCCTGAAAATCGCTTTCATTTACGTCGTTTCAATATTCGTTGTGGCACATTCGAGGAACGCATCCCCGACATACTAAAAAACGTTTCTTCAACACTTTATGTAGGACAGTGATTGTGTTATGTTACAAATGTGACTTTGTATCGTGGTCACACGACAGGAGTGAAATGAAACAGCGATCAGGAAACAAAACAACATCAGAAAATACGTGGTATTTTACTTACATTTATATGGCTAACTCTTTGGCCATATCCTTCTTAAACTCTTCTTCCGAAGAAAAGTCTACTATCAGGCTGCAATAAGCCCTTACAAGTGTGACAATATATTAATATATAGCAATTAAGAAAATAAACAGTAGTGGTCACTTGATTAAAAAAAAGACAAAGCCACAAATAATCTTCCCAAAAAAAACAAACATGAAAACCGTAGTGCTGGCAGTGACTGCTCTAAATCTGAATCTCAAAGCTCTTTGGCGACAGGCCGGCGATGTGGCCTGCCATGGTGCTGGCCTGGCCCGGGGAGTCCATCACCGGCATGAACGGGTCGGGGTTCACGGGCGATCCCAGCGAGAACAGCGCTGACGCGTGCCCGCCGCCGCCCCACGTTTGATTGTTGACATTGCTGTTAAGCTCGAAGTGCAACTTCTGGTGGTCCTGCCCTGCTGACCCGTTGAAGTAGGAGGGCATCGTGGGGTCCGAGAAGGCCCTCGGGAAGCCCTGCTCGTCGTAGGCAACGCGCGATGGGCCAGCCTGCCCCCACGCGGCCTGCTGCTGCTGCTGCTTGTGGCGCGATGCGCAGATGGCTTCGTCCAACCAGCGATCGGCCTCCGACGGGGTGCGTCGCCGTCCCGGTTGGTAGCCGGGGCTCTGCTGGTCGTCCTCGCCGAGGAACCAGCCCATCGCTCCGCCGCCTGCGGCGTCACGCCACGCGTCACACACGTTACGCGACGCGCGGGGAGATTCGTTTCGGCCGGATCTGGCCGGGTTGGCAACACACGGTGAAGAAATATTTTCTCGTGCCACCTGCTCCTCAACGTCAGCGAGCCGGAAGATATCCGGTGAGAATATTAACGCTGGCCACGTCTGTTTGCCCTCTTCCCCCAGCACGCCCCAACCTCGTGATTCGATGGTGGTGGGTGCAGCCGTGCAAATTTAGCGCTTATGCCACGGCTCCAACAGAGTGAGATCTAGACAACTCCTCTATAGGGTACTTTTGGCCTACTCTTCCATTCCGGCCAGATGTCTTGGAAGAATCATGGTAATACCCACATTTTACCCCACCACAGGTGACCTGCCGATAAACTAAATGCGGTGTCTCCCATTTATCCTCCTGGGTGTTCAGAGGTGGTGGTGGTGGGGTAGGGAATATAAGAAACCTTCCCCATTGTTTCAACTTTCGCGCCGGGAGATAGAACCGGGAAATCTCTCTAAATTGGATTCCACTACGGCAACACCCACGGCGACGAAGAGGCTGCCAATCAGGGCCACTCCGTTGCGGAGCGTGGCGGCATGTGTCTAGCGAGTGGAGGGCGCGCTGCGAGCTCTCACCCGAGGGCTGCGGAGGCCGGGGCATGGGGGCGGCCAAGAAGGGGTCAGAGATCGGCGGCGGCTGAGAAGATGAGGAGGATGCGGCGAGCGCCGAAGCCATCGAACCGGAAAAGGAGCTCAGGGCGTCGCCCCCCGCCGTTTCCTGTGCGGCAGCCATGACCTCGACTTCGGGAACTGCACGGTTTGGGGGGGGGGGGGGGTGATTGTGGGGGGCCGCCGGGGGGTGGGGGGGGGTTCGGGTGTGGTGGGAGTAGCAGCAGGAATTCAATACACAAGAACAATTGAATTTCTCTCCAGACCAGTTTTCCACCATAGTCCCCATCGCCAGGAGCAATGGGGTGGCTCGTCACGTGCAATGTGTCTTTGCCGTTTCACCGTTATGTTAATCTGTGGCCAGTTGCTAACAAGAAACACACCTTTAGTGACTCGTCCCCACCACTGGCAGAGGGTTGTAAATAGAAGATTAGCGGCACCTGAATGCGTATTTGATGTGGAGCTCAACACTCCAATTGAAGGGCTGCTGTCACTTAATTATTAAAAAAATCACGATGGTCCTCCTCTCCTGCAAGTCCCTCAATGAAATCTAACATATTGCTATTTACTTGAATACGTTTTCAGCCAATTAATGGCGTGTATTTACAAGTGGCAGCAAATGACGAAAAAGAGAAGCCACAACAAAACCTTGAAATGTCTCGCGAAGGCCACGAGAGCCGCCTCGAAAAACAAGACGATTCTGGGAAAAACCAGGACAGAGTTGTCAACGCCAACTCACAACCCAGTCCTCGCTCGGAGCAAACACTCCATGCCCGCTCCTCTCCCGCCCTCACCTCGGTTGAGCTGCGAGCACTGCCCCATTTGGTGCTGCAGCGACAGCTGGCGCTTGAACGGCGAGCTCTGCTGCAGCTTGGGGAAGCTGCGCAACGAGCCCTGGCGCGCCAGCTCCTCCAGCGGCGCGTGCCGGCGAGGGATGGCGTGCGGTAGCTCCGAGCGCCCGAGTCCCCCCATCGAGTTGCTCCTGGGGGGCAGCGACGCCACGGGCGACCCCCCGCCAGAGCCCGCCCCGCCGGGGCTGCCCCCCCGCGCCGCCCCCTCCGCGATGCCGACGAACGTCCCCGCCGAGAAGCTGCGCCCGTGGGTTCGGCCGGCGCCAGGGGGAGGGACGTTGACCGGGCACGAGAAGTCGGCGGGGAAGGGGGGCACCGGCGCCGCCGGGTCCTCCGAGCGGGGCGCGTCGCCGCCCGCGCCGTTGGTGCCGCCGCTCGGCAGGAAGTCGAGGGCGGCCTCGTTGGCGATGCCGGCCGAGGAAGGCGATGCGGGGTCTGGAGAGAGAGATTGAGCGCCGGAGGCAAAAGGAAAGGGAAATAAACGACCATCTCAAACCGGTTTGAGTCCCGGCGATCAGGACAAGCGTCGATTCGTGTCCGTGTCGGAGTTGGTTTCGTACATTCCGTACCGATTATATCCAAAGGAGGCGGTTTAATCCCGTGGCCGTGCCGGTATAAACACCACGTGTCTACGCTCAGCCCGAACGACCCTAAAGGTGCCTCTTGGTCTGACACCGCAAGCCTCGGGCGACAGCAATAAATGATAACAATCCGGAGGGTGACTTAGGCCGGTTCTTGAGCCACGGGGCGGCCATAATAAATAACAGGCGCTTGGCCAAACCTCAAGGTATTTGCTGCCTCTGAATAACCGGTTTTTCTAGTTTGTCACGCTCAACTTTCGCCTCCCTCTGGAACGCGTGCAACGGCATGGGCGCCGTGGTGGCGAGATGTTTACTCCTTCGCCTACTTTGCAGGAGGCCGTGGGTTCGATCCTGACCCCTGACGCCTGTATACTTAGGGTTTGCATGTTCTCCATACATTTGGAATCGACGTGCGTTTAGAGTGTTTGATTGCTGTAAATGTCCACATGATAAGCCACTTCACCGAGCTAACATTTGTGGCAAGGTTGCCTTTGAAAAAGAGCTATGCAGCTCAGTGGACCTTACCCGGTGAAATAAAAATAGTTCCTTTAGTTTTAGCAATCGAGAGAGGGGGGAGACAGAGAGAGAGAGAGAGAGTGAAGATGAGGGCGGTCGCTCACGAAGCTGCCGGGCCTGGCCTGCGCCGCCTTCGCCTTGCCGCGCGAGCTCCCCGGCGGAGGGCACGCGGAAGGAGCCCTCGCGCGAGAACGTGGTGCGGCTCTCGTCGAACGTGGCCGTCACGGAGCAGCCCAGCTCGCGCTGACGCTTGCGCTCGAGGCACTCGGCGAAGGCGCAGCCAACGGCGTGGCTCAGCCGCTCGCCCTGCCACACACACAGACAAAGACCCCCGGCCCGTTTAGCCTTTAACAGACTGCGGGGCCAAGTGCTGTTAGCGAGCGCCTATGAAGGCCGGCACGGCACACGAGGGGGTGCGTTGGCCAGCACCACGCCCGGCCGCCTTTGTCTCCCTAGTGGCGAAGTTTACACACTGCACGAGTTACTCATTTCAGGCCGAGTCGACTTAGAGGAGGTCCAGGACCGATTCAGATAATCGTCACTGGTGTTGGCCGTGAGCGGGAATCGAGTTCGGGTTGCCAGGTTTATAGTGCAGCGTGCTTTACAGCTCACTGGATTCCTCTAGAATGTTGAAAAAATTATACAGCCATGACGGTGACATCACAATCATCCTAACGATGAGGAGCAATCTGATGATGACGACGATGAACTTTGTTCGCGCGAGTGGGTGTCGCACCGAGTCTCGCCGGGCGAGGAAGCTGTGGCACAACCACCGGAGCGTCGTGCATTCACGGCAGATGTAGGAGAAGGCGCGCTCGTTCCGCGGGTCCGGCGCGCAGAATGACACCTTCTCGATCGTCTGGTCCATGATCAGGTCCTGTGGAGGACGGGGAGAAAGAACAACAATAATTTAAAATAACTTTTTATTTAAAAACATTGGATTATCGTCTATTTCAATCAAATGGCCTCTCTGGATCACCTGGGATATATTTTTTTTTTACTACAAATGTGTACTCTTTGGTTTTTTCGGTAAAGTCACGTAGGTAAAAAATAAAAATAAATAAAATCACGACGTTTCGGGCGCAACACAAGCCTCCTTCTTCAGGTGGGGACAATTTAGCGAAAGCACAACCGCTTAAGTGTGTCTTACTCCAGGCTGTGCCGCTGCGTTCCCCTCTCTCCTCCATGCCGTGTTTCCCTACCCCGACCCCCACCACCCCCACCTGAGCCAACCACTCACCCCTTCTTGTTTACCTAGGAAAGCCTCACCGAGTCTCATGGCTCTTTTGGCAGGAGGACCTTGCCCAAATTTGTTACAGTCAGGGGGCAAACGACGACGATTGCCATGCACGATCCAGATTTGCGCAAGTGCATTTGCGTGGAGTTTTTGCAAATTCGGAGTAACGACGCAGCACCTTCCCCCCTCCCCCATCGTGCAGCAGTATGCAGGCGCACGCGCGTGCAGGGGGGCGTGTCCCACGTGCAGGGGGCGTGTCCCACGTGCAAGGGGGCGTGTCCCGTGTGCAGGGGGGCGTGTCCCGCGTGCAGGGGGGCGTGTCCCGCGCGCAGGGGGGCGTGTCCCACGTGCAGGGGGGCGTGTCCCTTGTGCAGGGGGGCGTGTCCCGCGTGCAGGGGGGCGTGTCCCGCGTGCAGGAGGGCGTGTCCAGCGTGCAGGGGGGGCGTGTCCCGTGTGCAGGGGCGCGTGTCCCGCGTGCAGGAGGGCGTGTCCAGCGTGCAGGGGGGGCGTGTCCCGCGTGCAGGGGGGCGTGTCCCGCGTGCAGGGGGGCGTGCCCCGCGTGCAGGGGGGCGTGGCCCGCGTGGACCTAGCTGCCAGGGCTCCTCCTCACCTTGGTGTCTTCATCCACGAGGCGCAGCTGCTCCGGGCACACGAAGAGAACGGCGCGCACCTTCTTGCTGGACTGCGGTGGGGAGGGGGAGAGGCGCAGGGCGGGTGGTTTGACAGCTGCGGTTTGTTCATCTTTTGTGTCATTTTGTATCGTTGCTCCCAGTTTATTTACATTTGTTATTAGTATTCCATTGTTTTGTTCGACTGCTTAATTGCGCGGTGACATGGTCTGGCATCGCCCTGCGGATTGTTGCAGAGGTTCGCGGTTCGTATCCATGAGGCCGCCCTGGTTATTACTGCGGTGTGAGTGTCAATATTAACAATACTTCTACGCGCCATCTGCTTCACTCACAGCGGTCATCAAACATGGGTGACGCAGACGTGTGAGGTGAGCTCACGACCTGCGCACTTGCACACCAGTCAGACAGCAAAACTTTTTTTCCGATGCTTAAAGGACCCAATGGCCACGCAGGCGACTGTACGTACAGACTTGAGCTTCTTGACGGCCTCCTCGCACACGTGGATTCCCCTGGACTGCTGCACCTCCACGCAGCCCAGGTACTGCACAAGGAAAACACAGCGGGGGGGGGGGGGGGGGAGCTCTCAATCACTCTGCTTTCTCTCCGGTAACTTTTTGAAAACGTACGCCCGCAACCGGCATCGGGACGAACCGCCGTATCGCGAAACTGAACAGCGCGTCGAATCATCATCGGCGCTCTACCGCGCGATCGCCGTTTCTCTACCGCTCGATCGCCACTCTGCCGCGCCGCTCACCTTGACGAAGAAGTGGCAGCCCTCGGTGCGCACGTTGTTCTCGTCGATCTCCCACTGCGCCGGGCGGCGTGGCGTCTCCGCGCCGTCACCGTCCTTCTTGCGCCGCAGGCTGTGCCGCATCCGCCCCATCATCGTGGCGCTGAGCATCCACACGCGGCGCACGCAGCACACGCAGCACACGCAGCACACGCACGTGAGACACTGCACACACGTCCACACTCCTATACACAGAGAATCACAATCAGAATCTTTATTTATTATTATTATTCTTTTTCACAGATGGCCAGTAGGGGGGGGGGGGTCATAACGTTACAACAACAAACAATACAAGAAGACGAAATGAGTGCAAAGTATAGGAAAGGTAAGCAAATCAATACAAATAAATACAAATCAATACAAATCAATACAAATAAATACGTAAAATATAATTAAAGTATATAAGTCAAAATGGCATAAGTACACCAATTCACAAGCTTGAACACGGCAGCAAAACAAGAGCAAAAACAGTCCCAGACCCAAGACGATTCAAAGACAAACATGATTCCCCCCTATGGCCTTTAACAGGCTGTTGATGGCAAGTGCTGTGAGCGAGTAGCACCTATGGAGGCCAGCACGGCACATGATGGGGTGGGTGTCCAGCACCATGCCCGGCCGCCTTTGTCTCCCCAGTGCTGATGTTTACACACCACAGCAGGTGCTCATTTAATGCTGAGTTAACGTTATATAATCATCACATACGCACCTACACACAGCCGCACACACACATACATCATATATGATTCCACGCACGTATGTATGTATGTTGAACTCGTGACAATCCCACGCGTCCACACGTGCACATACACAACTCGATCCCCGTGGTGACAGAAGCCAGCAGCATGTATCACACCTGGCACTGCTGATGTGCCCCGGAAGGACGAAATCTCTCCACGGAGTTTGCATGCTTGACACATTGCAGCCGGCTTACATAACCCCCCTAAAGAGGAATTCAATACTGTAAATAGGCCAACAGACTAAAACTTAAATTATATCTGATTTATACAGAATGTAGATCGGTACAATTCGTTTCTGGGCTTGACAATCTCCAGACGTAGAAGGTACATTTGCCCAAAACGTCACCGATTATATACAGCATATATAAACTTTATTAGGGCCACAGTGTTGTTGACGAGTGAGTTTCATTTTTTTGACGCGGGAAAATGAATTGCACTTTGCTCTTCAAGAGCTACCCGTCATGAGTACACGTGGCCCATAAATCTTGTCCCCTTTCTATTATTAAACTTAACAGCGGGTACAAAAACAGAGCACGGAATGCTGGGTAGCACAACAGCCCGAATTAACCAATCATACCCACCCCCAAGACAAAGATCCCCCGTAAAGTCTTAACAGGCTGTGGGGCAAGTGCTGTCCTCGAGCACCTATGAAGACCACGTGGCGATGTTTACACACCGCACCAGGTACTCATTTGAGGCCGAGTCGACCTAGAGGGAAGGCCCAGGACCGGTTCACACTCTCCGCTCTGCGCCGCCATCCCTCCGTAACGCAACAGCTATCGGCCCAAAACAACACCTCAAACGAGCTTCACCCTTGTGGGTGAGCGTCAGTGCGACGGCACCTGTTGTTTCTCCCGCTGTGGGGCCAACGGAGAATGAGACTCGATATTAACGCAACAAAAAAAACTCCGTTTGAGCCCCGCGCCAGCTGTCACCATTTAGCCTCCAGACTCCCCTCCGCTAACGTCTCCTTCCCCCCCGCCCCTTCCCCGGCTGAATAAAAACGTAAAATAACAAGCGTGACGCTCCACCGTTCAGGACGAACGTTTCCCTCTGCCGTGCAGCACGCAGGCGCCGCAGCAGCCTGTGACGACCCCTGCTCGTGCACGCGAAGGGTCACCGCCACATTCAGCGAAGTGCTTTCCACCACCGCTCTCAACCCTGCTCCAACTATATAGGCAGACTGTGATGTTTCGTTCACAGACGAGGCAAGTCCTCACTTGACGCTCCGGTGTTCACACCGGAATGCGTTTTCGCTAGAACGCGGTTCCTCCCCGAGGGAACACTTTTCGCGCACCTCGTTATAACACGGAACGCGCACCTCGTTATAACGTGGAACGCGCACCTCGTTATAACGCGACTTCTAAGCGGTCAACGACGAACTACTTTATCCAGCTGCGCGGCTGAGGCGGTAAAATACAGTACACAAAATGATACAGTAACAGGGTGGCACAGCCTCAGTTATTAGTCCAAGCTCACTGTGTGTGCGTACTACATCGCCAAAATGTATCGTTACATTTGTGTATGGGGAAAATGTTTCCGCTTAACGCGTTTTCCGTTTAACGGGGCACTTTTCAGGACACGCATCTACCGTGTTAAACAAGGACTTACTGAAATCCGTCTCTCCACAGTCACAGAAGTGAAAGTATTCTTACGGAACCCATCAGCCACACGGCCTTCCTGCTGCACGTGCATCATGTCGGCAATGTTGATTCAAGACAAGCAAAACGTTGGACTGGTTTCGATGCACAGTGCCTCATCAGCAGGGTCATGGTTACTGGGATCAATGCTGGTGAACTGGCGATGTTACAGACAAGGACCCCTCTCTTTATGACATAGGTTCACCCCGCTTAGTTTCCTAGATCTGATGAGATCTGTCTCATTCCAGCTGATATAGTCACGGGGCCAGCATCGCCATTATTTGACCAAATCCAATTACACCGAAAATATAATTCCTAAAATAACTCAGAGGCTCCCTCTTTGTGGCCGATCTGTTCCACCCTTCGAAGCACGCATTTCAGACACTTCAAAGCAGTGGGTAATCATTGTTGTCGACATGGAACAAGTGGCCTGCTGCTGGGGAATATAGCGCATCAACCAAACGGGGACTGAGATTCAGAAGTAATTCGTCCAACATTTTTGACAATGGGTCAACCGCTCAGAAAACATCATAAAATATGTGTCGTTAAACTCGCCACCACTCGACACAGCCACTTACTAAGGTTCGTCACGCAAACACAGCGTGCCAAGTAGTTGCTACTTAAACACACCGGGGTGTTGGAAGAGTAAAGCCACAACATTTACAATTAGAGTACAACGTTTCACTGCTGATCGTAAAATACCGAGGCGGCATCGGACGTACTAGGGCTCCACGCTGCGGTAACGACGATGGTGCATTGAGTCGAAAATGTGTAAAGCCATTCGGTCATTTCACAACACATTCCCAGACGGCGTGTAGCGAGTGTGTGCAGCAAAATGCACCCGCAGCATTAACTAGGGCGGCCGTGGGGCTCGAACCGCGACCTTCGGGCGACGGGGCCACAGCAGCAAAACAAAGAATAAAATCACAAGAGCCGCCTCTCTCGAACACAGATGCGAGTGGGAGAGGGAGCGCAGAGTTTCATAACTCGCATTCCTGCCAAGGTCTCTCCTCCTCCTCCTCCAGGGGCTGGGGAGCCCCTTCCGCGAACGCGTTTTCTAAGAGCTCCGAAGCGATCCTCAACAACAAGGTGTTATTATTATCATCATTGCGACTGCTAACTGCTGCTGCTGTTGCTGCCACCACGGGTAAAAAGGGTGAAGGTGGAACTCGCCAGCGGTGGCGCTGGCATCCTCATTGGGGCTTGGTGCGCACAAAGCCCTCCACGGGCAGGGCACTCAGAGTACACTTTGTTCCCAAACATTCTACGCAGTGTAGGGTACGCACGTGGGGGGGGGGCATTTGTCTTTTGTATGCGCCCTATTTGAAAGATCGTGCACAGGGTGTGCAAAGTTCCACTTGCTGCTGCTGCATAGTCTGTAACTAACTTTTTTTGTTACCAGGTCAGGCCCACTGAGCTATGTAGCTCTTTCTTGTTCAGAAGCGCCATGGCTATCACAAATCCTAGCTCAACGAAGTGGCTCATCACGTGGAAATCTACGACAGCCAAATACCGTGACGCACGTTTCTAAACGTGGACGGGGGGAAAACCGAAGTCCTCTGAGAAAAATCCACGCGACCACGGAGAGAGAGAGAGAGAGACGTGCAAAGTTCAAATTATACGACAGGCATCAGGTTTGGGATCGAACCCACGACCCCCCCCCCCCCCGCTGTGTACCAGGTGAGGTAGTTAACATCTCGCCACCGTGACACCATGTGGCGCAAGCAAGGTGCGGCCGCGGATACACCAGGCCGCTCGCTCCAGTCGAGATTGCCACACCTTGCACACGCCCACAGTCGCACACCACCACCACTGCCCTTGGCCTCGCTCCAAATCAAATATCTCCAAGCCCTTGCAAACGCCGTCCAGGCGGCCTGCTTGCAATTTTCAGACGATCCGAGTAGCTGCTGCTGCAGCCCCCATTTGTTTTGGTTCAAATAATTTGGTTGTCTTCATACACACAACACATGTGTGCGTGTGCACATTTGTGTGTACAAGCCACCAGGGAGACAAAGGCGGTCGGGCATGGTGCTGCCCCCCTCCCCCCCGCCCCCTCGTGTGCCGTTTCGGCCTTCATCGGGGCTCGCTAACTGCACTTGCCCCAACTAAAGACAAAACTGCTTATTGGTGTTTATGTTGTTGTCCTTCCCCCCCGCCCCGCATCTCCTAAAAGCACGGCTGGCTACGTATGGTGCGAAAGAAGTCCAGCATGCAGTAGCATAGAAACAGCAGTCCGTGAAGGCCATGGCAGGACAGGGAGCATCTTTGTGTGGCTGCCTGTGTCTGTAAGCAGCAGGTGCTGTTGTTTTTAAGTACAGTACATGTACTTGCGCATGGCATATGCTGTCTGTAAGTGCTGTCTGTACACATGAGCGCACACGTGTGTGTGTGTGAGCGCTCTCGTGTACGGACAGCACACACGTGTGTGTCTGTGTGTGTGCTCATGTGTACGGACAGCACACACGTGTCTGTGTGTGTGTGTGCTCACGTGTACGGACAGCACACACGTGTCTGTGTGTGTGTGTGCTCACGTGTACGGACAGCACACACGTGTCTGTGTGTGTGTATGCTCACGTGTACGGACAGCACACACGTGTCTGTGTGTGTGCTCACGTGTACGGACAGCACACACGTGTGTGTGTGTGCTCACGTGTACGGACAGCACACACGTGTGTGTGTGCAGTGCGCTGTGCGTGCGTGGGGTGTTTTTGAGGAGCAGCAGCTGACTCCCTTGGCCCCCCCGTCGCCTGCCAGAAGCGAGTCGCTATAAACGGCGCAGCCAGTGGCCGGTAAACAGGACGATGGTAGCAGCCTCCCCCCTCTCATCCCTTCATCTGCACGCACGCCAGGAGGATGGACGGGGCTCGCGGCCACGGAGGGCAAGCCACAAGATAAGCGCCCCACTCCACAGCGGATAAGGAGCTGGGGACCGACACGCACAGAGACCCGTAGACTCGTGCACACAGAGACCCATAAAGTCGTGACTCTTACTATTCGCTGGAGCTGTATGGTCCGTGAAAACTCCCATTATCCGCACCCCTATTCTTCCTATTACCAAAGATGATCTGTGGAAGGGCTTCCTATTATCCGCAATTTTTTGCAGATAACGTGGAGATCATTTGCAAAATCTTCCTGTTCGCAATTATCCACAATATTTTCCCCCAGAATAAAAAAAGGGATACATGATGTTGTTCTCCCACAATTTCCGCAGATGAAAGGAGTTATTCCATGCACCCCGGGTCAGATCTCAGAAGCTGAGCAGGCCCGAGGGTGGACAGTGCTTGGATGTGTGACCACCGGGACTGAATACCACCAGCCCGTTGTGTCCGAGTCGGCGATAGGGCTGTTGCTGCCAGCTGCCCTGGTCTCCCCAGGATCGTCCTCTCTCGTTGGGGAGACAGCTGCTGTTCCTAGGAACTCTCAAAGTCTTTGCCAGGATGTTAAGTCTCGGCTTTTGTCAGTCGCGTAGAAATAATTATGACAGCAATCAAGACAAAGCAGTTGCATGTGGTTCTCCCCACTTCCGGCATTGCGAGACACTGTATTACCGTACACATTCCCAACGATGTGACATTTGTAGCTGGGAAGCATTATGAGGGTATTATTATTAATCACATCTGGCACACTACATCCAATATACAACCACCCGCAATGGGTGTGGCAACGGTGTCATTTGTGCAAATTGAACCTCCAAAGCGCGGCTGCAGATTGTTTCTGGAAATTGGACAGAGTGGGGGAGCCCCCAAACCCTTCGCCTGCCTAAACCCGACCCCCACCGCCATCTCAGAAGCGACTCGGTGGGGAGATGTTGACTACCTCGCCTGGTATACAGGAAGTCGTGGGTTCGATCCCCACCCTGACGCCTGCTGCTGTATATTTGGAGTACGCATGTTCTCTCCGTGGCCGTGTGGATTTGTCTCCGGGGTCCTCCGGTTTTCCCCTCCGCATTTAGCATCAATGTCACGCGTTCAGAGCATTTGGCTGCTTATACTGGTAGGAACCTCCTGGTTCCACCAGCCCACAGGGGATTATTGTGTCCGTCCGTCCGTCGTGCATCCAAAAATGGGAGGGGTGGGGCTGGGTGGAGAGGGGAGGGTGGGGAGGGGCTGGGTGGGGAGGGGAGGGTGGGGAGGGGCTGGGTGGGGAGGGTCGGGCTGGGTGTGGAGGGGCTGGGTGGGGAGGGTGGGGAGGGGCTGGGTGGGGAGGGGCTGGGTGAGGAGGGGCTGGGTGGGGAGGGGCTGGGTGGGGAGGGGCTGGTCACACCGTGGTGCCCTTATAAAACTCAACGTTTAACCTACTCACGCCGGCTTGTGCCCGCCCTCACAGTCGGGCATATTTGCGGAATACACCACGCCGCCGTTAACCCTGGCCATTGACCGAGCAACCCAACGTTCCTACCAGCTCCCTCCGCAGGAATGTGTTAAATGTCCACAATGATGATGATGATGACAAGCCACTTCGTTGAGCTCTCATTTGCGGTGGCTTTAGGTCGCTTCTGAAAACGAGCTCTAATGTTCCTTTTAACGAACCTGGTGAAATAAAAAAAAATTGTTTAGTGGGAC
The DNA here is from genome assembly GCF_965212315.1 of Lampetra planeri. Lineage (NCBI taxonomy): Eukaryota > Metazoa > Chordata > Hyperoartia > Petromyzontiformes > Petromyzontidae > Lampetra > Lampetra planeri. Next base: position 6,493,776 of record NC_136136.1, read on the forward strand.
TCGAGGTCAAGCCCGCAAGGCCTCCACCACCACCACCATTCCTGGCGCTCGTCACACAGCCGCGGCTCCCCAGAGAACGCTGGAAACAAATTCCACCCATCCCGCATGCCAACTCCGGGCCTCTTGGTTGAGTCACGCACACCCACCCCTGTCAACCCATACGGTTTAGCCGGATTCTTGTGCAGGGAAGTAGAGTTTTTCGGGTCCATACGGCATACAGCCGTTTCGATACGGACAAAAAATAAATATTTGTTTGTGTTTCTCCCTTGCGATGGGGCTGTGTAGCATGAACGTTGAGATTTATAAAGGGCACGGGGTGACCAATAAAGTCTGAATTAGTCTGTAGTAAGGTAGGCACCGATAAGGGGTTGACAGGTATGCACACCCCACGTGTGTCAATGTGTGTGTGTGCGGGGAGCGGTAATGTAGTGGTTAGCACGCTGCGCTACGACCCTGGTTCGATTCCCGCTCACGGCGAACGCCAGTGACGATTATACAAACCGGTCCTGGGCCTCCCTTAGGTCGACTCAGCCTCAATTGAGTAGCTGGTGCGGTGTATAAATATCGCCACCGGGGAGACGGCCGGGCATGGAGTTGGCCACCCACCACCTCGTGTTCCGTTCCGGCCTTCATTAGGTGCTTGCAAACAGCACTTGCCCCAAGTGTGTTAAGGCTATAGGGGGATCATTGCGTTTGTGCGGCCTTAATAGGTGCTGCTCGCTAACAGATGTTTGTCAGTGTGTTTGTCTAGTGGCGTCAACTTCGGCATTCGTGAAGAAAGCCACAACCATGACCAGAGCGCCGGGCCGATAAAAGTCATCAAATACACGCCCAAGGGCACACTGGTTGCAAAGCACGGCTCGAGAACGCCTCTCCAGAGCTCCCTCGAGTACAGGAGGCCCTTCTGCTGGCAGTTGCGCGAGTAGGTAATTGCAGGGCTGCGCCTTCATATTTTATATCGACTCAGCCTCTTTCCTGCGCCTTTCGTGGAGCGGCGTGGCTGTGCCTTAGGGGACCCCCCCCCCACGCTCCACCTCTCTCTCCCGCAGCCCGCCTGCCCCCAATGTCCCCATGAGGCCCCCCCTCTCCGTCGGTGTCTGGTTCCACCCCCTTACATAACCACACCGAGCGCGATGACCCCTTTAATCGCCCAGGGTCACCCAGGAAAGTCAAAATCAGAGTCGCTGCCCGAGTTCGGAGGCGACCCGTTCAGAGCCCCCCCCCCGCCTGATTGTTATTGTTGTGTCCGTGTGGACACTCCACTCTCTTATTCACTCACTCATTGACTTGCTCACCTGACACCTCAACCACTTGAACAGTGCACTCACAAAGACAAAGATCCCCCGCATAGCCGTAACAGACGATTGATGCAAGTGCTGTTAGTGAGCACCTATAAAGGCCGGAACGGTACACGAGGGAGTGGGTGGCCAGCACCACGCCCGACCGCCTTTGTCTCCCTAGTGAAGATGTTTACTATACACCGCACCAGGTATGCATTTGAGGCTGAGTCGACCTAGGGGAGGCCCAGGATCAGTTAAGGTAATCGTCACCGGTGTTGGCCGTGATCGGGAATCGAACTCGGGCCGCCGGGTTCGTAGCGCACCCATCCACACATTACACTCACCCACTCGCCTATTAACTTACCCATTCACACGTTCACCACCAACATCTCTCACTCACCCACACTCTGACAACACAACCCGCTCGCTCGCTCACCGAAACGCACCAACCAGCTCGTTCGACCGCGCCCCACTCAATCCACCCACAGCTCCCACACTCGCCCAACAACCGTGCAGCTTCCCCCATCATCATCCCCCATCACCATCATCATCCCGACTCGCCCAACGCATGCCCTGCGGCGTGCGAGAGAGTGCGGTGATTGGCGGAGTGCGAGGCGTGCGGTGCGTACGAGCGTGTAATACACGAGGGCAGGCCCTGGCACGCACGTTATCATCAAGCGCCGCTCCGGTGCTTGCTGTTGACGAGTTTCAGAAACCATAAATAAGGAGGAATAGTTGGCGTCGGGTCGGCCGCCCGCCACCTTGCACCAACAGCACCACCACCCTCGCTATCACCACCACCCTCCACCCACCCACCACCACCCTCCACTATCGCCAACACCACCCTCCACTAACACCACCACCACCACCCTCCACTATCGCCAACACCACCCTACACTAACACCACCACCACCCTCCACTATCGCTAACACCACTCTCCACCCACCACCACCCTCGCTATCACCACCACCCTCCACCCACCCACCACCACCCTCCACTATCGCCACCACCACTCTCCAGCCACCCACCACCACCTTCCACTAACACCACCACCACCCTCCACTAACACCACCACCACTCTCCACCCACCACCACCCTCACTATCGCCACCACTCTCCACCCACCACCACTCTCCACCCACTTACCACCCTCCTCCACTAACACCACCACCACCACCACCCTCCACTAACATTACCACTCTCCACCCACCCACCACTAACATTACCACTCTCCACCCACCCACCACCACTCTCCACCCACCCACCACCACTCTCCACCCACCCACCCACCACCACTCTCCACCCACCCACCACCACCCTCCACCCACCCACCACCACCCTCCACCCACCCTCCACCCACCCACCACCACCCTCCACCACCCTCCACCACCCTCCACCCACCACCCACCATCCTCCACCCTCCACCCACCCACCACCATCCTCCACCCTCCACCCACCCACCACCATCCTCCACCCTCCACCCACCCACCACCACCCTCCACCCACCCACCACCACCCTCCACCCACCCACCACCACCCTCCACCCACCCACCACCACCCTCCACCCACCCACCACCACCCTCCACCCACCCACCACCACCCTCCACCCACCCACCACCACCCTCCACCCACCCACCACCACCCTCCACCCACCCACCACCACCCTCCACCCACCCACCACCACCCTCCACCCACCCACCACCACCCTCCACCCACCCACCACCACCCTCCACCCACCCACCACCACCCTCCACCCACCCACCACCACCCTCCACCCACCCACCACCACTCTCCACTAACACCACAACTCTCCACCCACCACCACCACTCTCCACTAACACCGCCACTCTCCACCCACCCACCACCACCCTCCCCCCCCCCACCACAAGCTGCGCGAATTTAAGCCATTTCTACGGCTGCACGGGCGCACGCACAGGCAAGCGACCGATGCCAACTCACACGCCTCCTACATTCTATCCACTTCATCAGCGACCATGTTTTCTGATCTACATGTCAGAGCAGGCGATAGGCACTGGTTGACAGCTTTAAACATCTCAAGGCTCCTTTGGTTTGTGGCGCTTTGATTAATTATCAAGTGCGTCTGTAAGAAGGGCCTGTGCTCGCCTGCCTTGCCAGGCAGGGGCTCTTTCGTCTCATCCACACCGCGCACAACGACGAACAGAGCCACCCGCTGGCACTGCAAGTCACAACAACAAGCTCACTCACTCGCTCCTCACCAGTTCAACCACTCAGACAACCACTCGGCCAACCATTCACTCAGTCGACCACCCACTTCCCAGACAACCACTCACTCAGTCGACCACTCAATCAACCACTCACTCAGTCGACCAAGGCCGTAATTATATATATGGGGGGGGACATCCCCCCAATATTTAAATATGCTCTAAATATCACCCCCAATATATTGCTATTTAAAAATTTTGCTATGCTATGTACATAAAAACAACAATTTGCTAAACCTTGGCCACAATATCTGAACTTGTCGTCATGTAAATAAATGCATAGATTTATGTTTGTATGATTGTGGTTATGGTTGTACTTTATTAATCCCGAATCTCTGCCATTACATACAATGAAACAAGAAATGGTAAAAAAAATGTAAAAACAGAGCAATGGAATACAATACACCATTAGACATTATTGTAAAAAAAATCATCCCATGTGTTAGTGCATTTTTTTATATTTCAGGCAGGAAATGAGTTTTCAAATTTAGATATTTTTCTGGGTTGGGGACCCACAGACACCCTGGAAGATTTGGTCCCCCCCAATGTTGACTCCATGACTACGGCCTCGCAGTCGACCACTCAGTCGACCAGTCGACCACTCACCCACTCAGTCGACCACTCAGTCAACCACTCACTCAGTCAACCACCCACCCACTCAGTCAACCACTCACTCAGTCAACCACTCACCCAGTCAACCACTCACCCAGTCAACCACTCACCCACTCAGTCAACCACTCACCCACTCAGTCAACCACTCACCCACTCAGTCAACCACTCACTCAGTCGACCACTCACTCAGTCGACCACTCAGTCAACCACTCACTCAGTCGACCACTCAGTCAACCACTCACCCACTCAGTCGACCACTCAGTCAACCACTCACCCACTCAGTCGACCACTCAGTCAACCACTCACCCACTCAGTCGACCACTCAGTCAACCACTCACTCAGTCGACTACTCAGTCAACCACTCAATCAGTCGACTACTCAGTCAACCACTCACTCAGTCGACCACTCAATCAACCACTCACCCACTCAGTCAACCACTCACCCACTCAGTCAACCACTCACTCAGTCGACCACTCACCCACTCACCACACCACAAGTCACCTCACTTCTCTCACTGCTTCTTCGCTCGCACCGCTCCACTTTGGAATCCCCTCTCCCATGATCATCATCATCGATCTTATAATAACCTCGCCCAATAAAAATTCACACAGTGTTAACGCTTACCTCTTACAACTTAGTGGTGTTTGTGGTGTCTGGCCGCTTAGCGTGTTGGGGCTTTTGCAAATCGGGCCGTGATAACAATTACGTGGCCAGTCCAGCCTTGTGTGTGTGTGAATATCGAGTGAATTCGCCTTCTCGTCGTGCACGGCGGATACGATTGTACAACTTGAGTCCGGTGTCATCACAATAGGATAACGACGTTGCAGGCGAAGACAAAGATCCCCCATATAGCCTTTACATACTGTAGGGGCAAGTGCTGTTAGCGTAGACAAAGACAAATATCCCCCATACAGTCTTAACAGACTGTTGGGGCAAGTGCTGTTAGCGTAGACAAAGACAAAGATCCCCCATATAGCCTTTACAGACTGTTGGGGCAAGTGCTGTTAACAGACAAAGACACAGACCCCCCGTACAGTCTTTACAGACTGTAGGGGCAAGTGCTGTTAGCGTAGAGCCCACAGAGACACAGCCAAGCGCCGATGGGGCAGGCACCGTGCCCGGCCGCCTTTGTCTCCCCAGTGCCGATGTAGACACATCGAACCAGGTAACTAATTTGAGGCGGAGTCGACCTAGGGGAGGCCCAGGACCGGTTCAGATAATCGTCACTGGTGTTGGCTGTGAGCGGCACCTCGAACTCGGGTCGCCGGGTTCGTAGCGCAGTGCGACCCGTACGGGACAGTCTATATACTGTACTGTATACTGTACTGTATACTGTATACTGTACAGCTGCAGTACACACACACTAACATGGTTCATGTGAAGCTGCAGGGGCAGGTTTGGTGGTGTTAGCGAGCGCCTATTAAGGCTGACGACGGCCCCACACCGGCACGAGGAGTTGTACAGAGTACACCACAACAACAATTCACCACAACAACAACACAACAACACCATCACCACCACGAACTTTAGCAAAGATCCCACGTGTAGCCTGTAACAGACTGTAGGGGCTAGCGCCGTTAGCCCGGCCGTCTTTGTCTCCCGAGTGGGGATGTTGACACATGGCACCTCGACATGTTGCACCAAATAGTCGCCACTGTTATTGGTCCTGAACGGGAATCGAACTCGGGTGGGCCGGGTTTGGAGGGCGCAGTGCGCTAACCACTGCGCCACCGCTCCCCCCCCCCGACACTAACGAACAATGATCAACAACAACAACCGCCACTAACAACAACAACCACCACCACCACTAACAACCACCACTAACAACAACCACCACCACTAACAACAACAACCAACACTAACAACAACAACAACCACCACCACTAACAACAACAACCACCACCACCGCAGCCGAAACCAAAACGAAAAGTCGCCTCACCTTGATCGCCTCCCAGTTGCACGCGACAATCGCTTCCCGCAACTTCCAGCCACGAAGACGACGACGAGGAGGAGGAGGACGAGGAGAAGGGGTGATGTGGAAGAGAGCGATGGACGCACACGCGTTGGCTCCTCTCCGTCTTGCCGTTTAAAGTCTCCAACAACCCGCAGACCTCACACACCTCCCCCCCCCTAATCGTGAAAACTAAAAAACCTCAAGTCAAAGAAATAAACCCCCCCACCCACCACCCACCACCACCACCACACACCACCACCACACAACACCACCAAGCTCAGCGAGGTGAGGGACTCCAGGGGCAGAGAGGCGAGACGGTGGGCGAAGCGATGCCTCCTGGGGGGGAAGTGAAATCGACAGCGCGAGCGAGCGACTAAGCAGGGAACCGCCACCCCACTCACTACCCCCCCCCTACTACACCCCACCACCCCCCTACACCCCCCCCACTACACCCCCCCCCTACACCCCCCACTCACTACCCCCCCACTACACCCCCCCCACTACACCCCCCTCACTACCCCCCCCTACACCCCCCCCACTACACCCCCCCCTACACCCCCCCCTACACCCCCCCCCACTACACCCCCCCTACACCCCCCCCCACTACACCCCCCCCTACACCCCCCCCCTACACCCCCCCCTACACCCCCCCCTACACCCCCCCTACACCCCCCCCACTACACCCCCCCCTACACCCCCCCCCTACACCCCCCCCACTACACCCCCCCCTACACCCCCCCACTACACCCCCCCTACACCCCCCCTACACCCCCCCCCCACTACACCCCCCACTACACCCCCCCCTACTACACCCCCCCTACACCCCCCCCACTACACCCCCCCCTACACCCCCCCCACTACACCCCCCTCACTACCCCCCCTACACCCCCCCCCACTACACCCCCCCTACACCCCCCCCACTACACCCCCCCTACACCCCCCCTACACCCCCCCCACTACACCCCCCCCCCACTACACCCCCCCTACACCCCCCCCACTACACCCCCCCCTACACCCCCCCCCCCCACTACACCCCCCCCTACACCCCCCCCTACACCCCCCCCCCACTACACCCCCCCCACTACACCCCCCCCACTACACCCCCCCTACACCCCCCCCACTACACCCCCCCACTACACCCCCCCCCTACACCCCCCCACTACACCCCCCCTACCCCCCCCCCCCCTACACCCCCCCCACTACACCCCCCCCTACTACACCCCCCCTACACCCCCCCCTACACCCCCTCCCACTACACCCCCCCTACACCCCCCCCTACACCCCCCCCTACACCCCCCCCCCCACTACACCCCCTCCCGACTACCCCCCATACACCCCCCCACGACACCCCCCACTACCCCCCCCTACACCCCTCCCCACTACACCCCCCACTCACTACCCCCACTACACCCCCCCCACTACACCCCCTCCCACTCACTACCCCCCACTACACCCCCCCCCCCCACTACACCCCCCCCCCACTACACCCCCCCCCCCACTACACCCCCCCCCCACTACACCCCCCCCACTACATCCCCCACTACACCCCCACTACACCCCCCCACTACACCCCCCCACTACACCCCCCCACTACAACCCCCCTCACTACACCCCCCACACTACACCCCCCTCGCCCGCGACATCGCCAGCCAACAAACAGCGAGAGGGGCCGGGCCCGGCTCTGCCGGCTTGCGCCAGAATGCGGCGAGATGGTGGCTGGGGGGGTGGTGGTGGGTGGTGAGCCTCCTGGGTGAGTGGCTGGCGGTGGGAAGGAGGGAGCAGCAGCAGCAGTCGTGGGGAGTCGTGGGGAGGCGTTCGTGCTCTCGATGCTGCCCCTAGCGGCTGACGGGAGCCGCTGGTAGGAAACGCGGTCACGTTGAGCCCGGCACAAGGAGACGCGTGACTTTGACGATTGACCCGCGTTTCCTGTCCCACTCTCACTCACTTCGCGCCGGTTGTGTGGATGCCTGTTGTTGTTGTTGTTATTGTTGTTGTGAATCCGAATAAATAGCATACACGTCAACCCCTTGTCAGTGCCTAGCTTATTACAGACCAATTCAGACTTTATTGATCACCCCGTGGGCTTATAAATCTCAACGTTCATCCTACAAAGCCAGGATTGAAACGGCTGTACGCCCAATTTCCCTGCACAAGAATGCGGGTAAAACCGAATGGGTTAACAGATATGAAATAGAGTGACCCACTCACTACCCCCCCCACTACACCCCCCCCACTACACCCCCCTCACTACCCCCCCCTACACCCCCCCCACTACACCCCCCCCTACACCCCCCCCTACACCCCCCCCCACTACACCCCCCCTACACCCCCCCCCACTACACCCCCCCCTACACCCCCCCCCCTACACCCCCCCCCTACACCCCCCCCTACACCCCCCCTACACCCCCCCCACTACACCCCCCCTACACCCCCCCCCTACACCCCCCCCCACTACACCCCCCCCTACACCCCCCCACTACACCCCCCCTACACCCCCCCTACACCCCCCCCCCACTACACCCCCCCACTACACCCCCCCCTACTACACCCCCCCTACACCCCCCCCACTACACCCCCCCCTACACCCCCCCCACTACACCCCCCTCACTACCCCCCCTACACCCCCCCCCACTACACCCCCCCTACACCCCCCCCACTACACCCCCCCTACACCCCCCCCACTACACCCCCCCCCCACTACACCCCCCCCTACACCCCCCCCCACTACACCCCCCCCTACACCCCCCCCACTACACCCCCCCCTACACCCCCCCCTACACCCCCCCCCCACTACACCCCCCCCACTACACCCCCCCCACTACACCCCCCCCTACACCCCCCCCCACTACACCCCCCCACTACACCCCCCCCCTACACCCCCCCACTACACCCCCCCTACACCCCCCCCTACACCCCCCCCCACTACACCCCCCCCTACTACACCCCCCCTACACCCCCCCCTACACCCCCTCCCACTACACCCCCCCCCTACACCCCCCCCTACACCCCCCCCTACACCCCCCCCCCCACTACACCCCCTCCCGACTACCCCCCATACACCCCCCCACGACACCCCCCACTACCCCCCCCTACACCCCTCCCCACTACACCCCCCACTCACTACCCCCACTACACCCCCCCCCACTACACCCCCTCCCACTCACTACCCCCCACTACACCCCCCCCCCCACTACACCCCCCCCCCCCCACTACACCCCCCCCCCACTACACCCCCCCCCCCCACTACACCCCCCCCACTACATCCCCCACTACACCCCCCACTACAACCCCCCCACTACACCCCCCCACTACAACCCCCCCACTACAACCCCCCTCACTACACCCCCCACACTACACCCCCCTCGCCCGCGACATCGCCAGCCAACAAACAGCGAGAGGGGCCGGGCCCGGCTCTGCCGGCTTGCGCCAGAATGCGGCGAGATGGTGGCTGGGGGGGTGGTGGTGGGTGGTGAGCCTCCTGGGTGAGTGGCTGGCGGTGGGAAGGAGGGAGCAGCAGCAGCAGTCGTGGGGAGTCGTGGGGAGGCGTTCGTGCTCTCGATGCTGCCCCTAGCGGCTGACGGGAGCCGCTGGTAGGAAACGCGGTCACGTTGAGCCCGGCACAAGGAGACGCGTGACTTTGACGATTGACCCGCGTTTCCTGTCCCACTCTCACTCACTTCGCGCCGGTTGTGTGGATGCTGTTGTTGTTGTTGTTATTGTTGTTGTGAATCCGAATAAATAGCATACACGTCAACCCCTTGTCAGTGCCTAGCTTATTACAGACCAATTCAGACTTTATTGATCACCCCGTGGGCTTATAAATCTCAACGTTCATCCTACAAAGCCAGGATTGAAACGGCTGTACGCCCAATTTCCCTGCACAAGAATGCGGGTAAACCGAATGGGTTAACAGATATGAAATAGAGTGACGATTACTCGAATATAAGTTCGGATACATTGATCGGTAGGCTGGAGAGACATACCTACTCTGATTTGTGTTTTATGCAAGCCACCCACTTTTGTGGAGCACATCAAATTTGATCAATTATGGGGGTCACAAGAATGTATTTTCTACTTCTGAGCGCAAATAAAAGTGAGAAGTTCGAAGGACGTTTCTCCAGGCAAAAGACACAGAGGCCGCCCGCGATCACCCTGGAAAGACAAAGGTGGTGGTGCGCCTGGCAGAAGGAGAGACCGACGATCCGGTTGATGCCGCTGGCGGAGGACACGACAGGATGTGGAAGATTCTAGATTTGAAGCTTTCGTGACTGCAAGGATTAATATTCTTAGGTTTTTTAGGTAAAGTCACGTAGGTAAAAAATTAAAATTAATAAAAGTAAAATAAAATAAAAATCACGACAAGACGGAAGCTTGTGTTGCCTCCGAAACGTCGTGATTTTTATTTTATTTTACTTTTATTAATTTTTTACCTACGTGACTTTACCGAAAAATCCTAAGAATAGGATGTGGAAGGCCTTGGTGGAGTCGCTGCCCCGGTGACCCGATTCGGTTAGGAAATGCGGCCCGATATCGATTGCTTGATTGACTTGTGAGTGCAAATGAACCGTTGTGCATTGAAAAACTTGTTTTCTTACCAATTAGTGTTTCGCTTCGTTTGCTTGCTGTATACTTGATTTGCTAAAGCGTGACCTGGACATGAGTTCTCCCACAAATAAATACATTTTAATTAAACTATTTAAAAATGCCGCGCTGTGTCCAAATTACGCGGTGATGATGCTGCTGCTGCCGTTGCTTTGGAAGCGGTTCACAACCAACAACAACTCAGAACAACACATTCGTCCATAAAACTGTGCCCTTAAAACAATAACATGTATAATTGGCGACGTTTCGGGCAATGACCTTTCGTCATGGGGTGCCACTCAAAATATCAGCATTTTCTTCACGGTCATGCCTCGCGGATGTATTGGTTTGTTGCACTGAGCCACCGCGCGTTCAGAGACAATCCCCCCAATGTTTACTGGGTGCTCGGTTGAGTTGAGCAATGCGTGACATCCAACACACAAGTGCCCACAGCTTAAAAGGGCATGTTTGTAGAGAAGTGGTGGCGGAGGGGGGGGTGAGATCCTTAGCCACCAGTAATGTGAGCGGATTAGAATGGCGTCCTTAGTTATTGACTTTCACACCAAGAGTGGCTAATTGAGAACAGGGTGTGTGATCCTAGAAATCTTTTTTTACTTTTCCCGTGTACATAACGAGTGTGACACCACCCTAATGAACGGTCACTTCACGTAATGCGGACTGAAATGCTTTTAGCATGCAGTTGAATGGGCTTTCCGTCCACGTAAGTTATACGGGACAGATTCTGACCAATCGCGCACACAGTTATAATAATACTACATCTGCACGCTCGCCTAACCCACGTGTTTAATTACTGAACCAAAAAAAATCGAGGCGCCTGCCACCGAGAGGAACCACTTTGCTCACAAGCTGTGGCCAGGAGGCGGAAAATAAACATCTGCCCTGCTGCACAGAGGCCATGCAATGAATGATCTCGATATGGGAGCCAAGAATGGTGGCTGCGTTGTAACCCAGCGCCGTGGATGCATCAGCGAAGGTTGGTGGATCACCGCAACGTGTCGTTGTGAAACTCCCCTCCCACGGGCCTCGAGGAGGTGCCGTACCCTGGCTCTGCGAGGGGAAGGTGGTTATACTGGTAGGAACCTCCTGGTTACACCAGCCCACAGGGGATTATTGTGTCCGTCCGTCCGTCGTGCAGGGAGGGGCTGGGTGGGGAGGGGCGCGGTGGGGAGGGGCTGGGTGGGGAGGGGCTGGGTGGGGCTGGGTGGGGGGTGGGAGGGGAGGGGCTGGGTGGGGAGGGGCTGGTCACCCCGTGGTGTCCTTATAAAACTCAACGTTTCACCTACTCACGCCGGCATGTGCCCGCCCTCACAGTCGGCCATATTTTCGGATAACACCACGCCGCCGTGGTGTTATCCGCAAGGATGTGGACTCCCATCTCGTTGGAATTCTCCCAAACGTGAGATGCCACAACATGCCCTCGTCCAGAAAGCAGGCCCTCGGCCGAGTGATGCATCTTGCTCGAATGAGCATTGAGGCGGTCTTACTTTCCGGAGCGTCTTATAATCCAGGGAATAAGGCAGTGGCCTGTAATCCATCCAGCACTGTGTAGGCAGCAGCGAGAGTTGGTGGATCACGCGCAGAAGGTGTGAAACTCCCTTCCCGTGGGTGTCGAGGAAGAGGTGCCATATCGTGGCTCGCCAGAAGAGGGCGTAACAACAAGTGGACTAATCGCCATCTGTTCTCATCTTGAGTGTCGCCTCCTCGCACGCGTGGGTTTTCTCCGGCGGCTCCGGTTTCTTGCCACGTGTCACTCATTAATTGGCAGATAACACCTTTATATATGAAGAGGGTCGCAGATCTTGGGCAATTGTTGGCAGCGCCGGGTTCTCATTGCGTGTCTGCTGCTTTCCCCGCTCGTCAGTGGTTCCTCCTCGCGCCTCTGATTCGTCCTCTCTCTTTCGCTCTTCGGGGGCGAGCCAATGCTGCGTATCGGCGGCGGCGCAGTATTTACAAGTTTTTACATTTATTGTCATCACCCAAATGTGGATTGAGAATGGTCCGGACATACGCGATGATTATCCGCGACGGCTACTTGGCGCCCTCTGTTGGACACATGCAGGAACACGACATCTGCTTTCCCGTCGTTTATTACATCGGAACATTTAAACTAAAACTATTCAACAATATTATTTTTTATTTTACCAATGGCCACTGAGCTCTATAAATATTTAAAAAATGTGACCTGACCACAAATTATAGCTCAACGAAGTGGCTCATCCGCACGTGGACATTTATAGCAGAAGCCAAATACTCGAAAAACTCTTAAACGCATGTTCCACATCACCAGGCCGATGCGACCATCTCCTTCCGCAATGGACGTGAATGGACATGAGCCACAGTATTGCGATTGTGGCCATGTGACCCAGACTATGGACGATCAAGTATACCCAGTGTGGTCTGTGCTCCCTCAACGTAGAAGGAATAGCAAAATAATACGAACACTTCACTCCTGATGCCATCTCGAGCCTGCCAGACCTCGACATTGGCTTGTCGCTCACGAACATATCTCTGCCGCCCACTAGAAGATAATAGATTATTTTGTATTCCCATGGGCATTGTTTATTGCGCTTGTTTGGCCAGGAAAGCATCACTGAGGTCCCCTCTCGCAGAGTGGCATCACAATAGCATTGCAGCGGTGCACGTTTACCTGTTCCGTTCAAAGTGTGCCGAAGTGAGACTTTATATAAACAGGCTCTATAAACAACAAAGTGCGCGCGTTGTTACTGACATGGGGGACTTTATTCCTGAGTTACAGAAGCAGTAAAAGGACGACCGATCGTGACACAAACACCAACACAGACACGCGCACACAGGGCGTACATTATTCCCAAGGTAGTAATTCTACTGTGCTATGAGTGGCTCCGACATTGCAAGGACGTATGTGTGTACGCATATTCTTGGGTTTTTCGGTAAAATCACGTAGATGGTTCAAAAAAAATAACCAAAAAAATAACAAAAAAATTACGATGTTTAGATCACTTCTCCTACTGATGACGATCGCTTGTGTTGTGATCGAAACGTCGTAGTTTTTGTTATTTTTTTGTTATTTTCTTTGAACCATCTACGTGCCTTTACCGAAAGACCCACGAATATGAATTCCTGCAGTCACGAAATGGGCCCTCCATAAATGACGTCACGCGATTTTGCCGATGTTTGACCTCCCCTCCCCCCTCGTCACACGGCGTCACAAAAAGTCAGACCCCCCCCCTCAAAAATGACGTCACAAAGCTCTGCCCCCCCCCCCCCTAAAACCTTATTTCCATATTTTGATTAATATTGGTTGCGAAAGCCTACGTGTTAAACTCACTTTAAACTATTATCATTGTAGTGCGTATTTAATGTGGCATTATGATGTTGTATTAAAAAGGAGGCGTTGAAAAGCTGAAATCTCCATGTATATAAAATGCTAAGTTGTGAATGTGTGTCTGTTCAAAATGTTTAGCGTACTTCCCGAGATGCAACAAACTTGAAATTTGCCATGTGGGTACTTTCCAGAGTGTACACCATGCAAACATTATAAAAATACACTTTTTTTGGTGGGGGGGGGGGAGCTACGAACCCGGCGACCCGAGTTCGATTCCTGCTCACGGCCACTACTGGTGACGATTATTTGAACCGGTCCTGGGCCTCCCCTAGGTCGACTCAGCTATTTAAGGTTGCGCATTTTGACGTGACGTCACATTTCTCAAACCCCCCTTCCCCCCTCGTCACGCATCGTCACAAATGATTGAGCCCCAGGTGTGTGACATCATTTACGCTTCAGATGTGTGACGTCATTTACGCTTCAGGTGTGTACGCACGTGGAAACTCCTTTCGCACCGGACACAGCGAACAGCGACGTCATAACTTCGGATCGATTTTGCACGTCACCTTGCCATATGGGGGCGTGGGCACGTGGACGTCGGCGATTGGATTAGCGCCGGAAGTGATCGGTGGCTATTTCAGCCGTCGACATTGAGGGGAGAGTGGGGGAGGAGAATATCTGCGGAAGATTTCGCGTGCGGTCGTTCGTCAGTCAGAGGGAGAGACACGGCGAAATCACGGGACATAAGAATCATCGGCACATCACCGTGAGTTTGCGAATTGCGTCCGCTGTTGTACACACACACACACGTGTAAGGGGCTGTAGAGGAAGTGTTAGAAGGTACGCAGTAAGCTAATTCGGCTCAGGTGGTCGTACTCGTTAATCTCTAAAGGACATACGTGTTGAAGTAGTATAATTACGAGTGGAGCAGTTGTTAAAGGCTATACCATAGTTATAGTTTACCTTAAAGCACGTTTAATTAGTGAATTGTAACGCTGTGCTGCCCCTGTTACCTTGCGCGTGATTGCGAGACCTCAATTTCGTAAAAAGATAAGTGGATAATTTGTATAATGCCTACTTTAAGTGAGATACTCAGGTGGTGCAGGGCGCTCTTCGAGACCATGGAACGCAGCCGTCTTGAGTACAACAATGTAAACCAACATCGATCACTTGGAGACTAACTGAAAGATGAGTGGATATCCAATATGGCGCAGCCGCTGTTGTCTTGGGTGTGATTGGGTATTTTTTTTTATTTAATTCTTTATTTTAAACTTTTATTTTTTTCTGTCTACGTGACTTTACCGAAAGAGCCAAGAATATAACAGATCACTGTTTTGGGGGTGGGGGGCTATTTTTTTACCCCTACATCCTAGAACTATTAGATTCAGGACTTCTGACAGGCTCTTATGTAGTAGTTGGCGGACAAGCTGAACACCTTGCCTTTTATAATAATGCCGATTAAATTCATTGTCACGTTGCCTATCCACGGAGGGCTGGCGGCTGGGGGTGTATTGCGTCGAGCTGGTGTTAGACCACACGGAGACGTGGCTGTTAGGGATGTCCGCTTTTATTTCTAAACGAGCTGACACCAACCACCCCGAGCAGAGGAGCTGTAGCCTGGTAGCAGGCTACCACAAAGAAAATAAAACGAATAAGAATAAGCAGAAAACCACCCACACACGTCCAATCACACCTAGTGTTCATAACGCCTTCCCGAGACACAAGCTTCGGGGGGAGGGGGTCAAACACCTCCCCTACATTCCCACACGCAACTCTGCTTTATAGATGGCCCTGTGTTCCTCCTCAGGGGTTTCCACTGTTTGCCTGCTAACCGCTCGCAGTGGGCAGCTCGTGCCTCGAGCTTATCCCCTCTTCGAGCAGTGGGAGATGTCCGCAGCCAGCCAAGCAGCCGCCTAGGGAACCAGATGGCAACAGTCTCTAAGCTTGGCCAGTGCCAGGCTGCACCAGTTGGCCCGAGCACCATTTCACAAGAGCGAGCACCATTTCACAAGAGCGAGCGCCATTTGACAAGAGCGAGCACAAGTTGACAAGAGCGAGCACAAGTTGACGAAAAGAAAAGGTGAAGAGAAGACAAGTTACGACTTAAAATGGTTGATTACGTCCTTCCAGCGATTGCCGAGTTTGTAACCATCCTCTCGGTTGAAATTGTCTGTATATATGGATGGCTTCATGAACAAATCTTTGTTCATAGTCAATGGGCTTGCAAACTACCATCGTCTTAGAGAAATCAGATGCAGCTTTGTAGACGCCGGGATATTGCATGTCAGGGATCTTGTCCCTTAACAGATCACGAATGTATGCACTGTGTTAAATCGGACCTGGATCTTCTATTTGTTAATGATTTTGGAAATATTTTGGTGACCCCTGCTCTGTATGGCAAGGTGATGTTTTTTATTGGGTCCTCGGATGGTTCCTTCCTCACGGTTGGGGTGATGGCTTTGCGGATTGTGTAGTTGAACCATCTGGTCTGTTTTTGATAAGAACATCCAAGAAAAGGTAGCATGCCATCCTTTTCTACCTCCATGGTGAATTTGATGGCTGGGTGTATGGAATTTATGTGGTTGAGGAATTGGTGCCGAGCTGGTCAGCCATGTGGCCAAATGACAAACGTGTCATCCACGTACCTCTTCCACGTACCTCTTCCACAAGGACGGGTGTAGAGTGGATTCTTGGATGGCGTCTCCAAATGTTCTATGAAAACATTGGCGTCACTGCTTGAGGGTGGGATCTTGCCCAGCCACTACTGGGGGTGGTCGTGGAGAAATTCTGCCGCCCCCTCTGCTTCGAGATCCGCCCAACACCCCACTGCCGATTTGGGTGTTCCTTGTATAGTGCTGCCCTCGGCTCATTGTTTAGCCCCTGGGCCAATCACGTGAGAGGTCCGACTATTAATGGTCTGACATTTCCTCCCCCTGGTCGGCCTGTTCCACTCAACCTGTCCCCACGCTGGTCTGACCACATTGTGGTTGCTCCTGGCTCCACACAAAGGACCGTGCACAAAAAGACGAGTTTCTCTCTCCAGCTTAATGGGTATCTCTAAGACGATATTTAAATTAACCTGTTTAAGCACGTGCACATGGTTATTTGTAACGCTGTATACAGATGCTGGTTGCCTTTTGGCCAATTCACCCTCGAAAGAGCATGTTGGGCCTTGTGGTATTTCCAGCAGCGCACAAGCACGACCATGTTGATGTTACACTGTACGGCTTATTTTGCAAATTTCGAATAAAAAAAAGAATAAACAATGTTTACTGGTGTAAGGTTGTTTTTGTTAAACATGTTCCATAAAATTGTAACAAAACACTACATTATTTTGTGAACAAAAATATAGAAAGGGAAAAGAATGTAACGTATCAAAGCAAACACAATCAGTTAGCACTTTAAGAATGATCCATACAGACTTTGGTAAATGCTTTTCTACCGATTATTTATTACAGCTACATCTCTGAAGGAACTTGAATTTCAGGCATGAACGGAGGTTTATAATGGTAGACAATTCCCAAAACGAATGCGATTGCCTTCCAACATGAGGCAGCAGCCCTTAAGAAGGTATATTTCTTATTGAATATATATAAAAGGGAAATTTGTGAATGTGTCTGTTCAAAATGTTTCACATACTTCCCGACATGCAACAAGCTTGAAACTGGGCATGTGTGTAGCTTCCAGACTGTACACAATGCAAAAAGTATAAAAATGTACTTTTGTATTTTGGGGGGCGAGGCGCAATAATGGATATTTTGCACGCAAGTGAGCAGTGACGTCACATCTGTCATGTCACCCACATGCGGCAGCGTTACGCAGTGTGCCTGCTGACGCCACGCATCGCCCCCCCCCAAACCCTCCGCGTAGGCCGTGTATTCCGCACAAATGCGCGGCTGGGGGGGGGGGTGAATAATGGATATAATACACTAGGCTACAAACTTTAAATTTGGAATGTGGGTAGCTTCCATACTGTATACAATGTAAAAATAAGAAAAATACACTTTTGTATTTTGGGGAGGGGGGGAAGGACCATTAAGTTTGTGGCGTCAACCCGCAACACACATGATTTAAGCGGATTGCAATGCTTACCCCTACCATATGGCTCTCCGCGCGCCGAAGTTCTAGAGCTGTTAACAACGTGCTGAGAGATTTAGGGTGGCGCTTCGCTCCTGGCCGATGAAGCCATTTGCTTCTCGGAGTTTCAATACATATCGGTGGGAAGAATTGTACAATTGCTATCTTCTATCTATATAAAAGTCAAAACTTGTGTTTGGGTTTGTGTGTGGTCGCGCGCTTGGCTCTCCAACGGGGTGGGGTTTATGTAAACAAACAATAGCCAAGTACCACGCCGTAAGCCCTGTGGTGAGCAAGCTCTATTCCTTTTTCACATCCGTCAACTTAAAATTAGTTTAATTAGCGATTTAGTGCGATTGTGTGCTTCCCTTTTATTTATTTATGACTCGCGCACGGCCATATCAACCCACGCGCCTTTGGTGGGGGGGGACACATTTTCTTTCCCATTTAAAAATGCTATTAAATTACACTAAACGCTGAGCTTAAATATACACTGTGTGATATCCCCCCACCCTGATACATGCAGTTATTATTACTATACAGTCGCTAGATGTCTCTTGCAGATGAGGAAGATGTCTGGTGTCACCCAGCTGGTGGCTGTACTACGCTCCATCCCCCCCCCCCCAACAGCGCGTTACCTCTCTGCTTGCCACCAACACGCTCTCTCACGTTGCTTCCACCACCAATGACAAAGATGCCATGACTTTTGGGGCAAGAGCTGTTAACAAGCACCTATTAATGCCAACATGGCACTTAAGGGGTTTGGTGGCCTGCACTATGCCTGGCCACCTTTGTCAACCCAATGCCCATAATTACACACCGTACCAGCTACTCACTTAAGGCTGAGTCGACGAAATAGAGGTACAGGACCGATTCGAATAGTCGTTGCGCAGTGGCTCTAACCACTGACGGCGCTCCCCACCACGCTAACCCACGTGGCTCTAGTGCCATCTCCCATTGGTAGAATGGGCAATGACAAAACAAATGTTTAAAACATGTTAACTGTGATACAGGAAAATACTCCTTTACGTACCGTACAGCCAATGAGCATAACGATCTCCGAAATAAATAGTGAAGGCAAAATAACGCCACGGTAAAAACGCTCACAACGAGAAGTGCCTAGTTTTAATTCCCGACTCGGGTACTTCTCTGCATGGAGTTTGTATGTTCTCCCTCTGTTTTGTATGTGTAGTGTCTTCAAAAATTACTCGCACCGACACATAACCTGCTTACAATGTATTCACCTATTCTTGCACCAGTTGTGGGCACGCCTATAACTATCTATACGGCCACTTATGTTTAACCACTCCCCACTCTTATCTACCTTTCACCTCGCTTATCCTGCACTCAGCAGCTCTGCTCTCAGCAACTCCGCACACAGCGTCTCTACATCTCCACCGCTGCCCTCATCTACGCTCCCTGAGACCTGCTCATACGTCTGTCCTGGGCGGGGAGATCAGCCAACACCCGCCCGGCGACGGCGTGAGGGTTGGTCCCGATGACCGCTGAAGCGGCAGCGGCGAGATGTCTTCACTCTCCGCTTACGCACACACCCTTTTTAAATCCTTTATATTAAGTTCGCTTGCTTGCTTGCGCGCTTACGACCGTGCAAATCTTTCGGTCGTTTTTTTTAACCCACTTCCCGTGATCCAATCGAGCTGACATTTTGCACGCAGACTCGTTGTGCGTGACAATTTATTTTCGTGAAATTTTTTTTCCAAAATTTCCCACTTTTTAGGAAAAAATTTTTTTCATATTTAATTTAAAATACCAATGTGATAAAAATGAAACTCTTACTCAAGAAAAACAGAAATGAATAATAAAATAAAACCGATGCCACGCATATAAAGGATTTATAGTGAAAAACTGTGTTTTTACGGGTTAATTTTATATCCCTCTGCTAATTATCCGAGACCCCTCTTGCGTCTCTTGAAGCTCTCGCCAGGCCGGCGCCTGTTGGCCCATCAATCAACCCTTATCTCCCGTCTCCATGGCAACACTTCCGGTCACAACTTGCACAACCGGTCGACCCCGTTTTCACCTGCTTCGCCCCTTAACAACTGGCAGTTTGTCCGTGCAACCCCCATGTTGCACACACGCACCTGTTTGCCCTCAGTTACCCTCGGTTAACTGCGCACCGCGTATTTCATTCCTCTACACATGTATGAGGATGATGCCGCCAGGTATCTTGGGGGAACGCTTCTTTATCAGATTAGCATGGTTGTAACGATATGGTGACCTGACACTGTAGCATGGAGTCAATGCAAGTTAATGTTTGTTCTAATAGTTGCTTTACTGTTCGCAAACTGCTTTACCCAAATGTTTCACGTGTGATAATTACTTTGTCTCCAATGTTAAGGCAGCAAAAACTCTCGAACGCTGAGCTCTGACGTCATGAAATTTGCACAGCTTACGCTGTATGTAATTTATAAGTGAACGTGACTATTTCCAGCTCGCCACGGCATTCCCTTCCCGAGTTGCCAAAATCGGCCTTGCGTATAAGTGGGTTAAGGTTTAATTTCCTTGAGTGAAAAACATCCCATTTAGTTAACTTGAGTTGTTTCGGATTTTTTCTTTCTTGCAAGCATACATTTTTTTCAGGGTTTTTCAGTGAAATATAAGGGAATATGAAATTAATCCCAGACAAGAATCCAAGTACCGGGCGAATTCGGGTAGTAAAGCTAGTATTTATAGAAAGAGCTTTAGCTCCAGGCACTTAACATAGTTTAAAAGCCGTGAACAAGATAGAGTGAATTAGATGGCAGCGGCCTGACCTATACAGAGGGGTCATAAAAGTGCAGGGGAGGGACGGGATGCTGGCGCCATGAAAGGGCTACAGGAGTTGGGGGGGGGCTCATGATGATCTCACTTATTGAAACAGCGTGTCAGATAGCAATAGACAGCATTGCCGGAGAAATCGGCACGGCCGACACATTTTAAAAGGGCAGAAAGCATGATTCTGTTTTGTTGTAACTTTTGACCGGAATGAGATAATAAAGACGCTCACCCACTCTGTTAACTACTCACTCAGTCGACCACTCACTCGGTCGACCACTCGGTCGACCACTCACCACACCGCAGGTCACCTCACTTCTCTCACTGCTGCTTCGCTCGCACCGCTCCACTTTGGAATCCCCTCTCCTCCCATTATCGTCATCATCGATCTTCTAATAACCTCGCCCAATAAAAACTCACAGTGGTAACGCTTATCTCTTACAAATTAGTGTTGGTTGTGTCTGGCCGTTTAGCATGTTGGGCCTTTGCATATCAGCCGTGAAATTACATGGCCAGTCCAGCCTTGTGTATGAATATCGAGTGATTTCGCCTTCGCGTGCACGGCAGATATGATTGTACAACTAGAGATCGGTGTCATCACAATAGGATGACGATGATACAGGTAAAGACAAAGATCCTCTGTACAGTACCGGACATAGTTTTTTTTACTTTTTCCGTGTACATAACGAGTGGCACCACCCTAATGAACGGTCACTTCACGTAATGCGGACTGAAATGCTTTTAGCATGCAGTTGAATGAGCTTTCCGTCCACGTAATTTATTCGGGGCAGATTATGACCAATCGCGCACACAGTTGTAATACTACTACATCTGCACGCTCGCCTAACCCACGTGTTTAATTACTAAACCAAAAAAATCGAGGCGCCTGCCACCGAGAGGAACCACTTTATTTGCTCACGATGTGGCCAGAAAGTGTAAAATAAACATCTGCCCTGCTGCACAGAGGCCATGCAATGAATGATCTCGATATGGGAGCCAAGAGTGGTGGCTGCGTTGTAACCCAGCGCCGTGGAGGCATCAGCGAAAGGTTGGTGGATCACCGCAACGTGTCGTTGTCAAACTCCCCTCCCACGGGCCTCGAGGAGGTGCCGTACCCTGGCTCTGCCAGGGGAAGGTGGTTATATACAGCAAGGATTCATCTTCTTGGTTCTTTCGGTAAAGTCACGTAGAAGGGAAATAATAAAATTAAATATAAACCAATAAAATAATTCTCACGACGTTCGGGCACAACGCAAGCAGCCGTCCTCAGGTGAAGAACAGGGCTGTCGCAAAGACAGCGTCTGAATCCCATTATTTATTATTTCCCTTCTACGTGACTTTACCTAAAGAACCAATAAGATGAATCCCTGCAGTCACGAAAGCTTTAAATCGAAATTTACAGCGAGGATGTGGACTCCCATCTCGTTGGAATTCTCACAAACGTGAGATGCCACAACATGCCCTCGTCCAGAGAGCAGGCCCTCAGCCGAGTGATGCGTCTTGCTCGAATGAGCATTGAGGCTGGCTTACTTTCCGGAGTGTCTTTTAGTCCAGAAAATAAGGCAGTGGCGTGTAATCCATCCAGCACTGTGTAGGCAGCAGCGAGAGTTGGTGGATCACGCACAGAAGGTGTGAAACTCCCTTACCGTGGGCGTCGAGGAGGAGGTGCCATGCCGTGGCTCGCCTCCTGGCACGCGTGGGTTTTCTCCGGCAGCTCCGGTTTCTTGCCACGTGTCACTCATAACACCTTTCTAGATAGAAGGCCGCAGATCTCGGGCAACTGTTGGCAGCGCCGGCTCCTCATCGCGTGACTGTTGCTTTGCCCGCTCGTCCGTGGTTCCTCCTCGCAACTTTGATTCGTCCTCTCTCGCTCTTGAAGAGCGAGCCAATATTGCGTGCAGGACCACGACATCTGCTTTCCCGTCGTTTATTACATCAGAACATCAAAACAAACTATTAAAATAAAGTGTTTTTATTTTACCAGATAAGGGCTACTGAGCTCTATAGAAATGGCTTATCCGCACGTGGACATTTATAGCAGAAGCCAAATACTCGAAAAACTCTTAAACACATGTTTCACATCACCAGGCCGATGCGACCATCTCCTTCCGCAATGGACGTGAATGGACATGAGCCACAGAATTGCGATTGTGGCCATGCGACCCAGACTATGGACGATAAAGTATACCCAGTGTGGTCTGTGCTCCCTCAATGTAGGAGGAATAGCAAAATAATCCGAACACTTCACTCCTGATGCCATCTCGAGCCTGCCAGACATCGACATTGGCTTGTCGCTCACGAACATATCTCTGCCGCCCACTAGAATATAATATACTCTTTTGTATTCCCATGGGCATTGTTTATTGCGCTTGTTTGGCCAGGAAAGCATCACTGAGGTCCCCTCTCGCAGAGTGGCATCACAATAGCATTGCAGTGGTGCACGTTTACCTGTTCCGTTCAAAGTCTGCCGAGGTGAGACTTTATATAAACAGGCTCTATAAACAACAAAGTGCGCGCGTTGTTACTGACATGGGGGACTTTATTCCTGAGTTACAGAAGCAGTAAAAGGAAGACCGATCGTGACACAAACACCAACACAGACACGTATGTGTGTACGCATATTCTTGGGTTTTTCGGTAAAATCACGTAGATGGTTCAAAGAAAATAACCAAAAAAATAACAAAAACTACGACGTTTCGATCACTTCTCCTACTGATGACGATCGCTTGTGTTGTGATCGAAACGTCGTAGTTTTTGTTATTTTTTTTGTTATTTTCTTTGAACCATCTACGTGCCTTTACCGAAAGACCCACGAATTTGAATTCCTGCAGTCACGAAATGGGCCCTCCATAAATGACGTCACGAGATATTGCCGATTTTTTACCCCCCTCCCCCTCGTCACACGGCGTCACAAAAAGTCAGACCCCCTCAAATATGACGTCACAACGCTCTGCCCTCCCCCTAAAACCATATTTCCATATTATGAATAATATTGGTTGCGAAAGCCTACGTGTCAAACTCACTTTAAACTTTTGTCATTGTAGTGCTTATTTAATGTGGCATTATGATGTTGTATTAAAAAGGAGGCGTTGGAAAGCTGAAATCTCCATGTATATAAAAGGCAAAGTTGTGCATGTGTGTCTGTTCAAAATGTTTAGCGTACTTCCCGAGATGCAACAAACTTGAAATTTGCCATGTGGGTACTTTCCAGAGTGTACACTATGCAAAAATTATAAAAATACACTTTTTTTGGTGGGGGGGGGGAGCTCAATAAATCATTTTATTTTTTGCACAGCAAGTGAGCTGTGACGTCAAATCTGTCACGTGACCCGCGCATGTGGAAGCGTAACGCATTGTAGTGTAGTGGGTAGCGCGCCGCACTACGAACCCGGCGACCCAAGTTCGATTCCTGCTCACGGTCACCACCGGTGACGATTATTTTAACCGGTCCTGGGCCTCCCCTAGGTCGACTCAGCTATTTAAAGTTGCGCATTTTGACGTGACGTCACATTTCTCAAACTCCCCTTCCCCCACTCGTCACGCATCGTCACAAATGATTGAGCCCCAGGTGTGTGACATAATTTACACTTCAGGTGTGTGACGTCATTTACGTTTCAGGTGTGTGACGTCATTTACGCTTCATGTGTGTGACGTCATTTACGCTTCAGGTGTGTGACAATTTACGCTTCAGGTGTGTGACGTCATTTACGCTTCAGGTGTGTGACGTCATTTACGCTTTAGGTGTGTACGCACGTAAAATTCCTTTCGCACCAGATGCAGCGAACAATGACGTCACAACTTCGGATCGATTTGCACGTCACCTTGCCAAATGGGGGCGTGGGCACGTGGACGTCGGCGATTGGATTAGCGCCGGAAGTGATCGGTGGCTATTTAACCCGGCGACATTGAGTGGGGGGGGTGTGCCGAAAGCGTGCACCTCAGAGGGAGAGACTCGGCGAAAGCACGGGGCGTAAGAATCACCGGCACATCGCCGTGAGTTTGCTAATTGCATCCGCTGTTGTACACACACACACGTGTAAGGGGGCTGTAGAGGAAGTGTTAAAAGGTACGCATTGAGCTAATTTGGCACAGGTGATCGTACTCGTTAATCTCTAAAGGGCACACGTGTTGTAGTAGTAGTATAGTTGGGGCGAGGCTCGGGGCTAATCGACGTCCGAGGTAGACGACATCGGGGCCGGCTTGTTGACGAACAACGCAACTTGGCGGAAAACACCAAGGGCGAGTGTTCGTGAACGATTTGGTGGACATCGCCAGGGCTGAAGATAGCTGAAGTAATTACGAGTGGAGCAGTTGTTAAAGACTTTACCATCGTTATAATTTACTTTTAAGCACGTTTAATTAGTGATTTGTAACGCTGTGCTGCCCCTGCTACCTTGCGCGTGATTGCGAGACCTCAATTTGTAAAAAGATATGTGGATAATTTATATAATGCCTATTTCAAGTAAGATACTCGTGTGGTTCATGGCGTTTTGTGAGACCTTCTATCGCAACGGTTTTGGGTTCAACAATGTAATTGTTTTGCGAGTAATTAGAGACTCCCGAGATTGTTCCCAATATAACGAAGCCCCTGTTTATCATCCGATTGGGGAATATTAATGTTTATATTTTATTGACTTTTATTTTTTCTATCTACGTGAATTTACCGAACGAGCCAATAATATAACGCATCACTGTTGATTTTTTGGGTGGGGGGGGTTAATTTTGGAAGCCTGTTGTATTAACCTTTTACCCCTACATCCTATACCGGCTCTTATAATGTAGTTCAGCCCCCCCCCCCGCGCGTGGCCCGCCTACGTGCGCACGCCTACGTGCATACCCGCGCTTACGCGCCAGCTGGTGACGGGCCCCGTGAGAGCTCCAGCAGCCCAGCAGCCCAGCAGCCCAGCAAGCCCAGCAGCCCAGCAAGCCCAGCAAGCCCAGCGCTGCTCCTGCCGGGCGCGCGGCGTCTCCTGCTGCCAAGCGCGCGGCGAGATGCGGAGCCGCGGCGTCGGCACGACAACGCCCAAATATCGCGAGGTGTGGGGCTGGCGACTAAAAAGAAGCAAAAATATACCTCCCCGAAGAGGCAGTTGAATGGCTTTACTTAAAGACCCAAAGAATATGAATTCCTGCAGTCACGAAAGCTTCAAGTCAAGATCGAATAAGCAGAAATCAACCCACACACGTCCAATCACCCCTCGTGTTCCTAACACCTTTCCGAGACTCGCACAGAAGCTTCGGGTGGAGATCGTACAAAGACAGACGACACGGAGAAGAATAAGAACAAAATAACTTCCCGCCCCCCAAAACCACCAAACTAGCGAGCAGCCCAACGCTGCTCCTGCCAAGCGCGCGGCGAGATGCGGAGCCGCGGCGTCGGCACGACAACGCCCAAATATCGCGAGGTGTGGGGCTGGCGACCAAGTGTCGCCGGCGTCAAAAACTGTTGTGCATTGAAACACTTGTTTTCTTAGCCAATTATTGTTTCGCTTCGTTTGCTTGCTGTACACTTGATTTGCTGAAGCGTGACCTGGACATGGGTTCTCCCACAAATGAATACGTTTAAATAAAACTATTTTAAAAATGCCGCGCTGTGTCCAAATTACGCGGTGAGGGTGGGGCTGGGTGGTGAGGGTGGGGCTGGGTGGTGAGGGTGGGCCTGGGTGGTGAGGGTGAGGGTGGGCCTGGGTGGGGAGGGTGAGGGTGGGCCTGGGTGGGGAGGGTGAGGGTGGGCCTGGGTGGGGAGGGTGAGGGTGGGCCTGGGTGGGGAGGGTGAGGGTGGGCCTGGGTGGGGAGGGTGAGGGTGGGCCTGGGTGGGGAGGGTGAGGGTGGGCCTGGGTGGGGAGGGTGAGGGTGGGCCTGGGTGGGGAGGGTGAGGGTGGGCCTGGGTGGGGAGGGTGAGGGTGGGCCTGGGTGGGGAGGGTGAGGGTGGGCCTGGGTGGGGAGGGTGAGGGTGGGCCTGGGTGGGGAGGGTGAGGGTGGGCCTGGGTGGGGAGGGTGAGGGTGGGCCTGGGTGGGGAGGGTGAGGGTGGGCCTGGTGGGGAGGGTGAGGGTGGGCCTGGGTGGGGAGGGTGAGGGTGGGCCTGGGTGGGGAGGGTGAGGGTGAGGGTGGGCCTGGGTGGGGAGGGTGAGGGTGAGGGTGGGCCTGGGTGGGGAGGGTGAGGGTGAGGGTGGGCCTGGGTGGGGAGGGTGAGGGTGAGGGTGGGCCTGGGTGGGGAGGGGGTGAGGGTGAGGGTGGGCCTGGGTGGGGAGGGTGAGGGTGAGGGTGGGCCTGGGTGGGGAGGGTGAGGGTGAGGGTGGGCCTGGGTGGGGAGGGTGAGGGTGAGGGTGGGCCTGGGTGGGGAGGGTGAGGGTGAGGGTGGGCCTGGGTGGGGAGGGTGAGGGTGAGGGTGGGCCTGGGTGGGGAGGGTGAGGGTGAGGGTGGGCCTGGGTGGGGAGGGTGAGGGTGAGGGTGGGCCTGGGTGGGGAGGGTGAGGGTGAGGGTGGGCCTGGGTGGGGAGGGTGAGGGTGAGGGTGGGCCTGGGTGGGGAGGGGTGAGGGTGAGGGTGGGCCTGGGTGGGGAGGGTGAGGGTGAGGGTGGGCCTGGGTGGGGAGGGTGAGGGTGAGGGGTGGGCCTGGGTGGGGAGGGTGAGGGTGAGGGTGGGCCTGGGTGGGGGAGGGTGAGGGTGAGGGTGGGCCTGGGTGGGGGGGGAGGGTGATGGGTGGGAGGGTGAGGGTGAGGGTGGGCCTGGGTGGGGAGGGTGAGGGTGAGGGTGGGCCTGGGTGGGGAGGGTGAGGGTGAGGGTGGGCCTGGGGTGGGGAGGGTGAGGGTGAGGGTGGGCCTGGGTGGGGAGGGTGAGGGTGAGGGTGGGCCTGGGTGGGGAGGGTGAGGGTGAGGGTGGGGCCTGGGTGGGGAGGGTGAGGGTGAGGGTGGCCTGGGTGGGAGGGTGAGGGTGAGGGTGGGCCTGGGTGGGGAGGGTGAGGGTGAGGGTGGGCCTGGGTGGGGAGGGTGAGGGTGAGGGTGGGCCTGGGTGGGGAGGGTGAGGGTGAGGGTGGGCCTGGGTGGGGAGGGTGAGGGTGAGGGTGGGCCTGGGTGGGGAGGGTGAGGGTGAGGGTGGGCCTGGGTGGGGAGGGTGAGGGTGAGGGTGGGCCTGGGTGGGGAGGGTGAGGGTGAGGGTGGGCCTGGGTGGGGAGGGTGAGGGTGAGGGTGGGCCTGGGTGGGGAGGGTGAGGGTGAGGTGGGCCTGGGTGGGGAGGGTGAGGGTGAGGGTGGGCCTGGGTGGGGAGGGTGAGGGTGAGGGTGGGCCTGGGTGGGGAGGGTGAGGGTGAGGGTGGGCCTGGGTGGGGAGGGTGAGGGTGAGGGTGGGCCTGGGGGGGAGGGTGAGGGTGAGGGTGGGCCTGGGTGGGGGAGGGTGAGGGTGAGGGTGGGCCTGGGTGGGGAGGGTGAGGGTGAGGGTGGGCCTGGGTGGGGAGGGTGAGGGTGAGGGTGGGCCTGGGTGGGGAGGGTGAGGGTGAGGGTGGGCCTGGGTGGGGAGGGTGAGGGTGAGGGTGGGCCTGGGTGGGGAGGGTGAGGGTGAGGGTGGGCCTGGGTGGGGAGGGTGAGGGTGAGGGTGGGCTGGGTGGGCCTGGGTGGGGAGGGTGAGGGTGAGGGTGAGGGTGGGCCTGGGTGGGGAGGGTGAGGGTGAGGGTGAGGGTGGGCCTGGGTGGGGAGGTGAGGGTGAGGGTGAGGGTGGGCCTGGGTGGGGAGCGGTGAGGGTGAGGGTGAGGGTGGGCCTGGGTGGGGAGGGTGAGGGTGAGGGTGAGGGTGGGCCTGGGTGGGGAGGGTGAGGGTGAGGGTGAGGGTGGGCTGGGTGGGGAGGTGAGGGTGAGGGTGAGGGTGGGCCTGGGTGGGGAGGGTGAGGTGAGGGTGAGGGTGGGCCTGGGTGGGGTGCGGGTGAGGGTGAGGGTGAGGGTGGGCCTGGGTGGGGAGGGTGAGGGTGAGGGTGGGCCTGGGTGGGGAGGGTGAGGGTGAGGTGGGGTGAGGGTGGGCCTGGGTGGGGAGGGTGAGGGTGAGGGTGGGCCTGGGTGGGGCGGGTGAGGGTGAGGGTGAGGGTGGGCCTGGGTGGGGAGGGTGAGGGTGAGGGTGCGGGTGAGGGTGGGCCTGAGTGGGGCGGGTGAGGGTGAGGGTGAGGGTGAGGGTGGGCCTGGGTTGGGGGGGAGGGTGAGGGTGAGGGTGAGGGTGGGCCTGGGTGGGGAGGGTGAGGGTGAGGGTGGGCCTGGGTGGGGAGGGTGAGGGTGAGGGTGAGGGTGAGGGTGGGCCTGGGTGGGGAGGGTGCGGGTGAGGGTGAGGGTGGGCCTGGGTGGGGAGGGTGAGGGTGAGGGTGAGGGTGGGCCTGGGTGGGGAGGGTGAGGGTGAGGGTGAGGGTGGGCCTGGGTGGGAGGGAGGGTGAGGGTGAGGGTGGGCCTGGGTGGGGAGGGTGAGGGTGAGGGTGAGGGTGGGCCTGGGTGGGGAGGGTGAGGGTGAGGGTGAGGGTGGGCCTGGGTGGGGAGGGTGAGGGTGAGGGTGAGGGTGGGCCTGGGTGGGGAGGGTGAGGGTGAGGGTGAGGGTGGGCCTGGGTGGGGAGGGTGAGGGTGAGGGTGAGGGTGGGCCTGGGTGGGGAGGGTGAGGGTGAGGGTGAGGGTGGGCCTGGGTGGGGAGGGTGAGGGTGAGGGTGAGGGTGGGCCTGGGTGGGGAGGGTGAGGGTGAGGGTGGGCCTGGGTGGGGAGGGTGAGGGTGAGGGTGAGGGTGGGCCTGGGTGGGGAGGGTGAGGGTGAGGGTGAGGGTGGGCCTGGGTGGGGAGGGTGAGGGTGAGGGTGAGGGTGGGCCTGGGTGGGGAGGGTGAGGGTGAGGGTGAGGGTGGGCCTGGGTGGGGAGGGTGAGGGTGAGGGTGAGGGTGGGCCTGGGTGGGGAGGGTGAGGGTGAGGGTGAGGGTGGGCCTGGGTGGGGAGGGTGAGGGTGAGGGTGAGGGTGGGCCTGGTGGGGAGGGTGAGGGTGAGGGTGAGGGTGGGCCTGGGTGGGGAGGGTGAGGGTGAGGGTGAGGGTGGGCCTGGGTGGGGAGGGTGAGGGTGAGGGTGAGGGTGGGCCTGGGTGGGGAGGGTGAGGGTGAGGGTGAGGTGGCCTGGGTGGGGAGGGTGAGGGTGAGGGTGAGGGTGGGCCTGGGTGGGGAGGGTGAGGGTGAGGGTGAGGGTGGGCCTGGGTGGGGAGGGTGAGGGTGAGGGTGAGGGTGGGCCTGGGTGGGGAGGGTGAGGGTGAGGGTGAGGGTGGGCCTGGGTGGGGAGGGTGAGGGTGAGGGTGAGGGTGGGCCTGGGTGGGGAGGGTGAGGGTGAGGGTGAGGGTGGGCCTGGGTGGGGAGGGTGAGGGTGAGGGTGAGGGTGGGCCTGGGTGGGGAGGGTGAGGGTGAGGGTGAGGGAGGGCCTGGGTGGGTGAGGGTGAGGGTGAGGGTGGGCCTGGGTGGGGAGGGTGAGGGTGAGGGTGAGGGTGGGCCTGGGTGGGGAGGGTGAGGGTGAGGGTGAGGGTGGGCCTGGGTGGGGAGGGTGAGGGTGAGGGTGAGGGTGGGCCTGGGCGGGGAGGGTGAGGGTGAGGGTGGGCCTGGGCGGGGAGGGTGAGGGTGAGGGTGGGCCTGGGCGGGGGGAGGGTGAGGGTGAGGGTGGGCCTGGGCGGGGAGGGTGAGGGTGAGGGTGGGCCTGGCGGGGAGGGTGAGGGTGAGGGTGGGCCTGGGCGGGGAGGGTGAGGGTGAGGGTGAGGGTGGGCCTGGGCGGGGAGGGTGAGGGTGAGGGTGGGCCTGGGCGGGGAGGGTGAGGGTGAGGGTGGGCCTGGGCGGGGAGGGTGAGGGTGAGGGTGAGGGTGGGCCTGGGCGGGGAGGGTGGAGGGTGAGGGTGGGCCTGGGTGGGAGGGTGAGGGTGAGGGTGAGGGTGGGCCTGGTGGGGAGGGTGAGGGTGAGGGTGAGGGTGGGCCTGGGCGGGGAGGGTGAGGGTGAGGGTGAGGGTGGGCCTGGGCTGGGGAGGGTGAGGGTGAGGGTGAGGGGGGCCTGGGCGGGGGAGGGTGAGGGTGAGGGTGAGGGTGGGCCTGGGCGGGGAGGGTGAGGGTGAGGGTGGGCCTGGGCGGGGAGGGTGAGGGTGAGGGTGGGGCCTGGGCGGGGAGGGTGAGGGTGAGGGTGGGCCTGGGCGGGGAGGGTGAGGGTGAGGGTGGGCCTGGGCGGGGAGGGTGAGGGTGAGGGTGGGCCTGGGCGGGGAGGGTGAGGGTGAGGGTGGGCCTGGGCGGGGAGGGTGAGGTGAGGGTGGGCTGGGCGGGGAGGGTGAGGGTGAGGGTGGGCCTGGGCGGGGAGGGTGAGGGTGAGGGTGGGCCTGGGCGGGGAGGGTGAGGGTGAGGGTGGGCCTGGGCGGGGAGGGTGAGGGTGAGGGTGGGCCTGGGCGGGGAGGGTGAGGGTGAGGGTGGGCCTGGGCGGGGAGGGTGAGGGTGAGGGTGGGCCTGGCGGGGAGGGTGAGGGTGAGGGTGGGCCTGGGCGGGAGGGTGAGGGTGAGGGTGGGCCCTGGGCGGGGAGGGTGAGGGTGAGGGTGGGCCTGGGCGGGGAGGGTGAGGAGGGTGAGGGTGGGCCTGGGCGGGGAGGGTGAGGGTGAGGGTGGGCCTGGGCGGGGAGGGTGAGGGTGAGGGTGGGCCTGGGCGGGGAGGGTGAGGGTGAGGGTGGGCCTGGGCGGGGAGTGGTGAGGGCTGAGGGTGGGCCTGGGCGGGGAGGGTGAGGGTGAGGGTGGGCCTGGGCGGGAGTGAGTGGGGTGCCTGCGAGGGTGAGTGAGGGGTGGGGCCCTGGGCGGGGAGGGTGAGGGTGAGGGTGCCCGTGCCTGGG